>NC_041216.1:3869615-3904963 GCF_002837175.3 Physeter macrocephalus
GGCAGAAATAGAGACACAGATGTAGAGAACAAACGTATGGACACCAAGGGGGGAAAGTGGGGAGGAGGTGGTGGTGGTGGGATGAATTGGGAGACTGGGATTGACACATATACACTAATATGTATAAAATGGGTAACTAATAAGAACCTGCTGTATAAAAAATAAATAAGATTCAAAAATACAAATTAAAAAAAAAAGGTTTTGGTATGTGCAGCTGGATGAATGTAATGTCATTTACAGAGACGGGAAACCCTGGGAGAGGAAGAGGGTTTTGCGGGGGGTGGGGAGGGTGGCGGTAGAGAGGGGGGATGGTCCAGCGTTCATTTTAGACATGTTGAGTTTGAGATGACTGTTAAACAGTCAAGTAGAAATGTTGAATAGGCAGTTGAACATTCTTGTCTGAAGTTTAGGAAAAAAAAAAGTCAGGGCTTGAACCATAAATATAGAAGAGTTCAGTATATGGATTGTATTTATTTGCTTAGATTATGGAAAAAAAATTTTAAGCACATACAAAAGTAGAGAGAATAATATACCCATCACCTATGTACCCATCACCTAGCTTCATCAATTATTAATATTTTGTTAGTCTTGTCCCATCCTCCCCTGCTCCTCCCTGGGTTGGAGTATTTTAAAGCAAACTCTGTATATTTATTGCTTTCCACATAAATACTTCAGTATGTAATAGATTGTTTTTAAACAAATGACATTACCCAGGGAGTGTGTATAAATAGAGAAGAGGTCAGAGAACTGATCTGTGACTCTGCCTTTAGAGGGTAGGACGAGGAGGAGGAGCCAACTAAGGGGGCTGAGAGGGAGCAGCAAGTGAGATGGGAGGGAAAGTGTCGGGAGTGTGGGGTCTCGGAAGCCAAACGAAAAATGGGTTTCACGAAGGAGGGAATGATCACTTGTGCTAAATGCTGTTGAGAAGCTGGGGAAAGGTGAGGGCTGAAAAATAACCCTTGGATTTAGCAAAGTGGTAATCACTGGTGACCTTGCTGAGAGCAGTTTAGTGGAGTTATAAGCATAAGAGCTTAATTAAAATGGGTTTAAGAGAAAATGAGGGCTTCCCTGGTGGCGCAGTGGTTAAGAATCCGCCTGCCAGTGCAGGGGACATGGGTTCAAGCGCTGGTCCGAGAAGATCCCACGTGCTGCGGAGCAACTAAGCCCGTGCGCCACAACTACTGAGCCTGCGCTCTAGAGCCCGCGAGCCACAACTACTGAGCCCACGCGGCACAACTATTGAAGCCCGCGCGCCTAGAGCCCATGCTCCGCAACAAGAGAAGCCACCGCAATGAGAAGGCAGTGCACCTCAACGAAGAGTAGCCCCCGCTCGCCGCAACTAGAGAAAGCCCACGCGCAGCAACAAAGATCCAACACAGCCACAAATAAATAAAAAAGAAAGAAAGAGAGAAAAATCAAGATAAAAATTGAAATTTTTTTAAAAAGAGAGAGAAAAGGAGAGGACAGGAAATAGAGACTTCTAGTACATACAACTTTAAAAGCGACCTTTTTTTTCTGTTAAGAGAAGCTGGGAAATGTGGTAATTGCCAGAGGAAGGTGTGAGGTTCAAGGGAGGTACCCTTTTTAAGATAGGAGAAATTACAGCATGTTTGTGTGCTCATGGAAACAATCAAATAGAGAGGGAACTTCTGATGCTGTAGAAGTGAGAGGAAATAAATTCCTGGCATAGTTAAGAGGAAGTGGGATCTAGGGTTGTAGATCACTCATTTCAGTAGCTACAGGAAATTCTGAAGACGCAGTCCTTGCCTCTTGTGGGTCAGGTCCTAGGGTAGAGGCAGACGCCCTTCTTTATCAGCACTGGTTCCAGGGAATGAGTATCTTTGCCCAAAGCATGGTTGGGGCTGGTCACTGAGATAGATGGGATCCTCTCTCACTAAGAGGAGTCATTTGGATGTGACTTACCCATTGTCGAATCTGCATCTATCTAGTGACTCCCACAGCAAGCCCAGTCCCAGCCATACAGAGATGGGGGTCCCCCCAAGAATTAGCAATAAATTTGAGTAGGTCAGATATTAAGAATAGAAAACTTTTTTTGGGTCTCTCCTCATACTATTCGTTTTGTCCAGGGAAGCTGACTCTAATTCAGGGGTGGAGCAGATCAGTGCACACTTGACCACAGTCATAGATCCAGGGGTGGACATGTGATCTAATCCAATCCAATCATATCTTTTTTAGGAATGCTAGGCTAAAGATTCCCTGTTTTCTATAAAATATAAAAGAGAAAGTGCGAGAATAGTACCAGCTCTTACTTGCATGAAAGTCTGATATTTGATGACGGCAGTGTGATTATTCTGTACTTGATTGATGTTTAGAGTAGATTGCTTGGGGTTCTCAATTGTTTTTATTTATATCTGTTGTTTTCTGGAAAAAAAGTTTTAACAAGATAGAAGACTTTGTGACAAGATAAGCCTCCTGCTTTATATATAGCTTCTTGGATTCAACTGAGAGATTAAAAAACTAATGGCATAAATGCCCCCAACCAACCTTGGCAGTTATTTTCTAGCAGGAGAATACTGTCTTCATAGTCTATTCCTTTTAAATTCTTTCACAAGGCAAAATAGGATTGCCCTGTATTATGTACAAATAAAAATGTCTATACGGAGCTTGTATGGTTTGCTGGGTCAAACAATGGTTCCAACCTAAAGTCTATCTCATTTCCACTTTAACTACTTTTAGTAGTATTTATTAAGTAAGGCAGTTTGTACTTTTTAATTTTGTAATGTTTTGTGATTTTTTTTTGTACAGTACTGTATTTGTACAATAGAGCTATTCACAGCTCATGGAATGAATGAATAAAATGAGTGATTTTACTTTAAAAAAAAAGAGGAAGTGCGTAATTCTGGAGCTCTGGGCATCAATCAATCAACAAAAGAAGTCAGTCTTATGATGAAGCCAACATTTTAGAAGGCAGAGTTAAGGGATGAAAATAAATTACATCCTTGTTGAGCTGTTGGGCTAAGTATTGCCTGAAGTTCTGATAGTAAGTTTCAGCATAGTTCTGAAAATTTTTCAGTTATGTGGAATAATAAATCGCCTTTATTGCTTAAGCCAGTTTGAGTTGGACTTTCTATTAATTGCAACAAAAAGCATCCGAAATGAAGCACAAAGAAACGCACAGTTCTCTACGGGGGTATGCATTTGTTAAACATGTTTATCAGGGCTTCCCTGGTGGCACAGTGGTTGGGAGTCCGCCTGCCGATGCAGGGGACATGGGTTCGAGCCCTGGTCCGGGAGGATCCCGCATGCCGCGGAGCAGCTGGACCCGCGTGCCACAACTACTGAGCCTGCGCTCTTGGGCCCGTGAGCCACAACTACTGGGGCCCGTGTGCCACAACTGCTGAAGCCTGCGTGCCTAGAGCCTGTGCTCCACAGCGGGAGGGGCCACCGCAGTGAGAAGCCCTCGCACCGCAGCGGAGAGTGGCCCCCGCTCGCTGGCTGGAGAGGGCCCGCTCAGCAACGGAAGACCCAACGCAGCCAATAAATAAATAAATAAAATTAAAAAAAAAAAGAATAGCTCAACCCCTAGGGTTGCTTTAAAAAAAAATGTTTATCATACACCAGTTCTGTGTCAAGCATGTGCTATGCTCCAGGGATATAGTAGTAAACAAGGGTGTGTCCTCACAGTCTAAAAGCAACCCCCCAGGCACTTCCTTCTTGAAGGGCTTTTGAGTTATTTACTCTTTGTGTGAGCCCCAGGGATTCAATCTTCTCTCTTCTCAGAGCTGTCACCTCCTGCCTTTACCACGTGGGATCTTCTCTAGCCAATTTCGTCTTTTAAAAAATTTTTTTTTGTTTTATCGGCTGCACCATGTCACTTGTGGGATCTTAGTTTCCCCAACCAGGGATTGAACCTGGGCCCTCGGCAGTGAGAGCACTGAGTCCTAACCACTGGACCGCCAGGGAATTCCCCTAATTTTGTCTTAAAGCACGTTTATCTTCCCAGCTCTCCTTGTCTTTGTCACTGTGTCAGTTGGAGATCAGTCAGGGAAACAGAAACTATTTTAGATATTTCAAGCAGGAAGGAATTTATTTCAGGGAAATAGTCTTTTAATCAAACCATTAGAAGAGCTGGAGGATTGAAGGTCAGAGTAAGTCATCCTTTGCTCTCAGACTTGTCACTAGCTTTCAAAGAGTCAGAAGTTTTAGGAACTGCAATGATTACTCCTGCATGCAGCACCAAGGCGGGCAATCTGTGGGGAACTACTTGGAGGCTACTGTAAAACCTCTGGTCTCCCTGCTGCTGGCCAAGAAGCAATAATATATAGCTTCCGCTTCTTGTTTGCTTTCCAAATCTCATCTGAATGTCTTTCATTGACTGGCAGTAACCTGAACTCCACTGGTGGATTTCCAACAGACAATCTGACACAGCCATTCATCAAAGGAAGAACCTAACTATTTTCTATGAAGGGGTTGTCTGCTAATCACATCACACCTGCTCTTTGAAGACAGTGGGGACTTGACTGGAGCAGGCTCCTAGAGAGAATATTTCGTCTGACAAAAGGTAGATCTTGTATAAAAGGAAGGGGCGGGTGGGTGGGACAGCAGCTTCACTCAGGAATGATTCACATAATGCACTCCATCATCATGATGGAGTCAGTTATAGAGGTCACCAGACTACCTGCCTACTCCCCATGCACGCTACAATGAAGACTGCCTGATGATATGATATTCACCTCCTGCTCACATAGAGCCCAAAGTTAAGGGACAGGCCTATTGGAAAAACACAGATGCAGAGGAAATTCAAGCTAACTCCCTATGTAGGAATATGAGTGGGCAACCAAGCATCCAAAGAGGAAGAAAAGCAAACAAACAAAACAGGTTCTCTTATAAAGGAATGAGACTTGTCATCATTAGCAATGAATGTCTTCAAAGTTGTGAGTAAATAATTATTTGAACCTAGAATTGTTAAAAAGAAATAGAGCCAGACACTAGTTAAAGGCTGTAAAGAAAGATTTTATTTAGTACCATTGCAACAAGGGAGAGAGGCTTCAGTAAAACTGAGCTCAACTCCAAATACAGCAAAGACAGCTGGCAAAGAGCAGAGTGAGGGAGTCAGTGGATGGAAACTACTAAGAGGAGAGACCTGAAGGGTAGGGGGATTCTTGTTAAACTTGCCTAACAGGATTCTTGCTAAGGGCAGGACAAGGACTTAGACATCAAGGGTGGGGAATGAATAACTTCATCAGATATCAATGGTGATCAGATATTAAGAATGAGGGAATTCTTGCTAAACTAATTTAGCAGCATTCTTGCTAAAACTGGGCTAGGCAAGTTGAGTACAGAGCCCAAGGGTGAGGAATAGTCAAAAGGAGGGCTCAGAGTAGCCTGTCTAAAGTTTGGTCAAGAAGAGAGTCTTTGTCAGAATTCTATACATAGCCAAACTGCCAACTGAATGTGAGGGCAAAATAAGAAACATGTAGAATTCAAAATGCTTAACACCATATATTCTATGTGGAAAAATTACTCATAGATATACTTCAGCAAAATGAAAATGGAATTTAACAAAGAGGACCATATGGGATATAAATAATAGAGGTATAAGACTAAACAAAGTGAAAAAACCTTGGGAAAAAATTAAAGACCCATAAGATCCTGATACATGGAAGAAGGCTCCCTTCTGAGTTACAAAGTTTTAATGACATAGGAGTATATTTCCATCACTAAGGATCTAATCACATTACTTGGTTCTACAGTTAATATTTATAGAATTATAATATGCTGTCATTTGGTGAAATCTCTGTTTACTTTATTGAAAAGTCAGTGGGTGTCTAGATCTTGGTTATCAATAATCATGTTTTTTAATAGCAAGCAACTTTATTAAATTTTTTTTATCTATAGAAAGCATTTTTGGGCTTCCCTGGTGGCACAGTGGTTAAGAATCCACCTGCCAATGCAGAGGATATGTGTTTGAGCCCTGGTCCGGGAAGATCCCACATGCTGCGGAGCAACTAAGCCTGTGAACCACAACTACTGAACCTGTGCTCTAGAGCCCGCGAGCCACAACTACTGAGCCCGCACGCCACAAGTACTGAAGCCCGTGTGCCTAGAGCCCATGCTCCGCAACAAGAAAAGCCACTGCAATGAGAAGCCCACGCACAGCAACGAAGACCCAATGCAGCCAAAAATTAAATAATAAATTTATATTTTTAAAATTGGTTATTTTAACAACAACAACAACAAAAGCATTTTCATTTCTTGTCTGCGAAAAAGAAAACTGAAACCTATGAGTGTTCGGATACTCCTCTAAGTTCTCATTGTTCCCTGCCTACTCAGGGAATGTATACATATCTTACTAACTTTCAGTACTCTTTGAAGTTACATTGAAATTTGGACTTTGCAAGCTCTCACTTCCTATTATAATATTAATCAGCGTCAGAAGCTACTTATTAAAATAACAACCTGGAATTGACTTAAATTGAAAGAACTTTGTCTCATTCTAAATGGTTCCTCTTAAAACCAAATCCAGAGGAAGTAAGAACTCTACTGCTACTTCTCTACATGGGTACCTTTAACTATTTGATTAAAAAATGCTTGGGCAGGGGGTGAATTCTGAAGAGGTCAATGGAAGAGACAGACCAGAGGTTGAGCTTTGTGTGATGGACTGTATTTGCCAGGAATAAGGATGGTGACCCCATTCAAGATGGTATAAATTATTTGGGAAAAGGAGCAGAGCAGGGATTTTCAGGGAATATCTCTTATAGATCAGCCCTGTTAATTTGAGACTAAAGGGAGATAGGTTTGGAAAGATAGTTTGTTTTTTTTGAAGACAAAAGCATCAGTCATATCCTGAAGACTAGGGAGAAGTGTTGAAATTTTGTTTTTCAATTTGCTTTGCTTTAAGAAAAATCCAGTTGTTGTTCTTATAAAAAATAACATTTTCATTGTAAAGAATTTAAGCAATGCAACACACACACACACACACACACACACACACACACACACACACACGGAAAACATTTTAAACCCCTTAAAACCCACCATCTAAAATAACAATTATTAACATTTGGTTATACACACACACACACACACACACACACACACACACACACACACGGAAAACATTTTAAACCCCTTAAAACCCACCATCTAAAATAACAATTATTAACATTTGGTTAACATCATTCTAAATCTTTCCATGCTTTTATACAAATAGAATGATAGATAAATTGGTGTGTTAATGGATATACCTAATTTTTAAAAATAGTATCATAATATATGTGTTATTTAAAAGTTAAAAAGTATTGCATTCAAGCTTAGTTAAATTTAACAGAATTTTTAAAAACTAAAAGAAAAGCTGGACATCAAATAAGGGTTTATTCACTACAAGAGTTATCATTATTTTAAATATAAATTTAAGGTTAGAAAAAATGGTTTTGATATTATGTTATTCTTATTGTTGTTTTCAAAAAACATATTTTAAGTTAAAATCAATTGACCTTGATGTGGAAGATCAGGATATTGGCTCACTCATCCTATCTTTCATAACCCCTTCCCATGGGGCCAATATTTCTTAGTCATAGTATTTTACATTGTTAATCTGTATAACATGTATATGCTCCAAAACAATAACTCATTCAAGTGTTCATTATTAATTCTGTATTTAAATGGATTCAATGATCATCACACATCCTTTTACCAAGACTTCTCAATTCTTAAAATCTTAATTTTGCCCTATTTCTTAATTGGCTGAATTTCACTTTCAAGTATTTCTCTTTTCTATGACTTCTTTTATATTTGTGGGAACTGTCCAGTACCTTTATTTTTGAATGACATCCTGGCTGGGTATACTATTCTTGGATCACACTTTTGTCCTTTCAGAACTCTGTAGACAATGCTCCGCTTCTTCTGTCTCTGAATGTTGCTGTTGAGATATCTGAGGAAAGCCTGACTTTTTTTCTTGTAGGCGATGTGCTTTTTTTCTGCCTGGATGTCTGAATTTCAATTAATTAACTAAAATATGTCTCAGGGTTAAATATTTTGTATCAAATATTTGACCTTTCAAGCTAGAGATTAACTCATCATTTTAGAGGAACTTCTGTACATATATATATATATATTTTTTTTTAATAAATGTATTTATTTTATTTATTTCTTTTTGGCTGTGTTGGGTCTTTGTTGCTGCACACGGGCTTTCTCTAGTTGTGGCCAGCAGGGGCCACTCTTCGTTGTGGTGCACAGGCTTCTCATTGCAGTGGCTTCTCTTGTTGCGGAGCACAGGCTCTAGGCACCTGGGCTTCAACAGTTGTGGCACGTATGCTCAGCAGTTGTGGTTTGCGGGCTTAGTTGCTCTGTGGCATGTGGGATCTTCCTGGACCAGGACTTGAACCCGTGTCCCTGCATTGGCAGGCGGATTCTTAACCACTGTGCCACCAGGGAAGCCCTGTACTAACATTTTTGAATACTTCTTCTGTTCAATTTAAGAGTTCTCAACTCCAGGGACACCAACAAACTCTGTCTTCCATATCTAGTAGCTTCTCTCTGATTGTTTTAATCTCTTAGTGTTTTTCACTTCCCTTTATTGTGATTATTTCAAGCCTTTTTCCACATCAATAATTCAACCTCCAGCCACGTCTATTCTGTTCCTTGCTGTTTTGATGTATTTATTAGTTCTTTAATGACATTGTTTTGGTCTTCACTTTATCAGATGTGCAATTTCCCTATTCATCTCTTTCAGCTGTTTTATTATCTCATTTTTGAATTTCATCTACTGAGATCATTTTCTTTTTAGGTTATTCTAGTGCTCAAAGCACTTGGGGTGAATTTTTTCTGTTTCTCTACTTGCCTCCTGATTTCCTTCCCACTTGACCTGAAACTGGTTTGCTTTTCCTAATGAACAGCAACTTGAGGCTGTTATTTTATGCTGTATGCACTTTTTCTATGACTTATAAGCTTGTCTGAAGGAGGGGAGGGAGAAGAACTCAGGGAAGGTGAGGTGCAGTCTTTGTTAGAATAAACTTCTGCAATCACTTCTGACATTTTAAGTGTCTATTCCAGAATTCACTCTCCTATGGGAAAGAGCCTCCTCCGATTCAGGATGCTTTCCTGGAGTCTTCACTGCTACCTAAAGACTTAGTCTATTCTTCACTTCTCACTCCACCTTCATCTCCCCAGTAGCTATTTTCACTTTTCCAGAGAGAAGAGATAAAAGATAAGGAAACCACTTAATTTTCTTCTCTCTTGGAATACATGCTCATATGTATGTGTTATTTTCCAGGATTTTGTGGACCTAACAGTATGAGTTTTGATGGAATGGAGGCAGGATTGGAAGCCGTGACATGCTTGTTCCAGACCAGATCTTCTATTTCTTTCCTTGACTGCTGCTTATTGACATTTAAGATACTGAGCTGTAACCCTTTGCTTGCTGTGGATGAAATTTTAACTTTTAAAACTTTCTTGGGTATTGGTGGAAACAGAGTCTATGAGAGCTTTATTCCGTTATCTTAACTGAGAAATACAATAATTTTTAATGTATATATATCCTTTTTTCTGATTATAAAATTTATGTATCTGTATATATATCATTCATCATGTTGTCTACCTTAAACTAATACAATGTTTTAATTATATTTCAATAAAACTGGGGGGAAAACCTGGGAAAAATAAAAGTTATGTATCCTTCCTATAAAAATTCAAACCATACAGAAGCATAGAAAGTAAAAAATGAAAGTGCCTTATAATTGTCAGCTAAAAATTGTTGCTCATCATGTCACCCTACAAGAATGAAGTTACTAGCCACTGCAGTCTTTGATCTTCAACACCCCCTGAAAGGAGTTCAGGGTGGAGATCAGGAATGAGGCACTCTGAGCTTGAAAAAACTGGCAGAACAGGCCTCCAGATAGATATTTTCAGGAGGAGATTTTAGGAGCCCAATTTCTTGCATCTTCTCATATCCAGGAAAGCACTGAAATCATTAACAGAAACATCTGCTCCTCCTGACTAGCAGCTACCTTCTTGTCACTAGCAGCAACCCTCTGCCAAAATGTGTGTTTGACTGCATGCATCCCCCTTCACCTAAATTACATATATACTCACCTCCCCCTTACCTCTTCGGAGCAGTTCCTCAGAGCTATCTGAGAGGCTGCATCCGGGGCTATAGGGCTCACTTTTCCCCAAATAAAACTTAACTCACAACTCTCATGTTGTGCTTTTTTTTTCAGTCACATAATACAGCCCCAAGAATATCACTCTTAACAGTTCCCTGATCTTTTCGTATATTTATTTTCTTTCTTTTTGCTTGTCAGTTCTTCGGCCTTTCAGTCAAAATCACTAGAAACACGTGAATATATAGATTAAAAAACAGCTGTTTTAATGTAGGTTTTCCATACCATAAAATTCACCGCTTTCATGTGTACAACCCAATGATTTTTGGTAACTATAGAGTGGTACAACCATCACCACAACACATGTACTTCTTGCAAAAATACAGTTACTAGCTCTTCCTTTACAATATATCGAAAACATTTTTCGTGTCACTATATACAAATTTACCTTATCCTTTATAAAATCTGCTTCACAATATTCCATTGTATAGTGGATACACTTTAATTCACTTAACATATTCTCCATTTAAACAATTTCAAGGCTTCCCTGGTGGCGCAGTGGTTGAGAGTCCGCCTGCCGATGCAGGGGACACGGGTTCGTGCCCCGGTCTGGGAAGATCCCACATGCCGCGGAGCGGCTGGGCCCGTGAGCCACGGCCGCTGAGCCTGCGCGTCCGGAGCCTGCGCTCCGCAACGGGAGAGGCCACAACAGTGAGAGGCCCACGTACCGCAATAAAAAAAAAAAAAAAAAAAAAAAAAAAATTTCAATGTTTTTCCGAAAAAACAATTTTGAGCAGGGAACTAAAATGGTGAAAGTGGATTGAGATAATGAATCTGGAAGCAAATGAAAAAGGGTAAAATGGTGGATGAGAGCTTCCTGCAATAACCCAGCTCTAAGATTAGACCAGGAAGTGGCAGTGGCTTTCTCCATCACTCTTGCATCCATCAGATGCTCTTGTCAGTCTGGAAGCTCTGCCATTTCTAAAAAACAGGTAGCTTTCCTGTCTACCTTAGCTCATAACAGTCCTTCTCCCTCATTTCATCTTTGCCTGTTGAAGTCCTATCTTTCCTTCATGATAGAGAATACCACACTGCCATGATTAACCCTGGAAATTATCCCTCCCCTTCAATTTCTGATAGAGAGCTGAGTCCTTCCTTCTTTTCTTCCTTCCACAAAGTACTTTTCTTCCAAAGGCAGTGCAATGCAGAGGTTAAGAGCAAAGACTTTGGATCCACCGATTTACTCTCTGTGAACTTGTTTCCTAACCCAAATGCTCAGTGCCTCAGTGTCCTGACCCATAAAATGGGGAGAAGTGTATTCGGCGTTGTTACGAGGATTAAATCAGATACCAGATGTAAAGCGCTTAGAATAGTGTTTGATGCGTAGGAAGCGCTGAATAAATGTTGGCTTGCATTTGATTCCTGCTGGCGGTCTGTTCGCTAGGGTAACACTCCAGGACAGACCCCCGTCCGCGCAGCTGCCCATGCGGAGCTGTGGAGGATGCGGCCCATCCCCTCCCGCGCCAGGCCCACGAGAGGGGAGCGCGGTCATGTGATTGAGTCAAGATGGCGTCGTCCAGCTCCCTGTGGCTCTTGGCTCTCGCTTTCCTGCCGGGGTCCTGCGCTTCCCTGGCGCTGGGGCATCTTGACCCGCCGGCCCCGCTGCCTCTGGTGATCTGGCATGGGATGGGTAAGTGAAGGAGGGAGAGAGAAGAGAGTCAAAAGGTTTTGGCGACTCTTTCCCTCTCCAAACCTGTGTTCGCGACTGCAAAGTGCAAGTGTGGAGGGCGAGGACCGTGGTCACACAGCACCCGGCTGTCCCCACGGTTTAGGATTTGGGGGTTACTCTGCATTGGAAAGGGAGATGCGGAAGGAGCTGTCTTTTGGTGAGCGCTCACAGAGTGCTGTGCACTGCGGTAGGATTTTACGTGGTGTCCTGGTTTAATCCCCATGGCAGTGGCGTCCGGGTGCAGCATCAGACACTTGCTCGGGGAAGGCTGGGCTGTGGCTGCATGACCGGGGCATCCATCCTTTTGTTCATTCACACATTGAAGAGATTTGTTTGGCACCAGTAGTTCATTTATACATTTGACACATAGTTATTGAATACCTGCTGGATGCTGAGGATACAGCAGTGAAAGAAATAGACTAAATTCTTTGCTCTTTTAGAACTTTCCAGTGGGAGAGACAGACTATAATATAATATAATATAATAATATAATGTAATATAATATGTCAAATGGTGATACGTGCAATGGAGAAAAATAAAGCAGAGAGGGGGATAGAGACTGCAAGTGGGGGCTTGCAGTTTTATAGAGCAAGGTCAGGAAAGGATTCACTGAGAAGGTGACACCTGAGCAAAGACCTGAAGTCGATGAGGGAAGATGCTATGTGAATATCTGGTGGAAGGAACAGCAGATGCAAAGGCCATGAGGCAAAAGTATGTCAGGTATGGTGGTATGTTCAAGGAACAGCATTCAGGTCATTGTAGCTGGAAGAAAATAGGCGTTTAGTGAGCAAGAAGAAAATAGGTGTTTAGTTCAGGGATGGGAGGAGGATGGGGGTGGCCTGCTGATGTTGTTGGGCCTACTAAGGCTACTGTAGGAACTTTGGCTAGAATGAGATGGGACGTTCTTGTGGGTTTTTTTTTTTTTTTTTTTTTTTTTTTTTTTTTTTTTTTGTGTGTGTGTGGCATGCGGGCCTTCCTCTGTTGTGGCTTTTCCCGTTGCGGAGCACAGGCTCCGGACGCGCAGGCTCAGCGGCCATGGCTCACGGGCCCAGCCGCTCTGCGGCATGTGGGATCCTCCCAGACCGGGGCGCGAACCCGGTTCCCCTGCATCGGCAGGCGGACGCGCAACCACTGCGCCACCAGGGAAGCCCCTCTTGTGGGTTTTGAGCAGATGAGTGACATGATCTGATTTGCACTTTAAAAGCACTCTAGTTGCTATATTGAGAATGGATTGTAGGGGCTCGTGGACCTTTGCAAGGAGAAAAGTTAGGAAGTTTTTGCAGTAATCTAAACAAGAGGTGATGGTGACTTGAAACAGTTTAGGAATAGAGGAGATGTTGAGAAGTGGTCAAAGTTTGGATATAGTTTGAAGATGGAACCAATGGGATTTGCTAACAGGTTAGATGTGGGATGAGAAAGGAATCAAGGATGATTCCACGGGTTTTGGCCTGGACAGTGAGAAGGATGATGTTGTCATTTTACCAAAATGGGGAAGCCTGTAGGGGGAGCAAATTTGGGATGAAAACCAAGAGTCCGCTTTTGGACTTATTAAATTTGAGTTGTTTGTTACACATCCAGGAGATGTAAAGGCATTTGGAGTGTGGAGTCCAAGACAGATACAGGCTGGAGATTAAAGTTGGGAGCCTTTGGCATATGGCTGGTATTTAAAGCCATGGAACTGGGCGAGATCACCTAGGGAGTGAGTGTACACAGAGGAGGGAAGAGGTCTAAAGACCAAGACCTGAGGCAGTCCCAGCATTTGGAGGTTGAGGAGATGGGGAGGAATTAGCAAAGGAGGCAGTGATGGAACGACTAGGGAGGCAGTAGAGTCAGGAGAGGGCAGAGTCCTGGAAGCCACATGAAAATGTTTCAAGGGGAAGGGAGTAAAAAACTGTGAGATGTTGATGACAGGTCAAATAAGGTGAGGGCTGAGAATTGGTTATTGGATTTAGGAATAGGAAGATCACTAATGACCTTGACAAAAGCACTTTTAGGGGAGTGGTGAGAGTGAGAGCCTTTTTGAAATGGCTTAAAGAAAAATGTTCAGAGAGAAATTAGAGTCAGTAAATAGAGACAGTTCTTTCAAGGCTCTGTGCCAGGGCCTGGGGCTGCTACAGTGGAGTTAAAGGAGAACAGGGGAGCTCCGTGCTGTCCCAGAACACAGTCAGTCTGTATGGGAGGCAGTTAAGTAACCCACGATTACAGTTGAGTGCAAGAAATCAAAGATGCTTGAGGCCTTTTCCTTCTTTAAAAACAAATTCTTAAACTTATTCTCAGGTTGAAAATGGGATGATTAAGTTCAAAATGGAAAATGATCTCAGCCCAGTTCTCCCACTCAGCGGCCACTTTGCTTCCTATTCTTAGTTCTGGTTTCTTGAAACAGGAAAAAAAAAAAAAAAAGCAAAATGTAAGTTCAAGGCCAGCACTTACACGAACGGCAAGAGTTAGCACCTCCTTAAATTTTGTGTCCTAGGAGCTTTACTTGTCTTACTGGAGTCCTGGCCCTAAAGAGAAATCAGATTCCAAAGTGCTTTTGAGTCTATTAACCTCAAATGTTCTAGATGATAAGGGAATCTGCACCCCTGCTTATTTTCAGTTGTGAATTTGGTGTCCCCGTTATATTGTGCGGGCTTTTGATAAACATGAGCTGAGCAAAAAATGTTGTTCTCTCTTTTTGTTGTTGCTGAGGTGGAATGCATATAACATACAATTAACCATGTTAAAGTATACAATTCAGTGACACTTGGTGTATTCACATTGTGCAATCACCATTTCTCTCTAGTTTCAAAACTTTTTCATCACCCACCCCAGAAAATACCTGTACCCATTAAGGAATCACTCTTCAGCCCCCACTTTCCATCATCCCCAGGAAATGTTCAGTCTGCTTTCTGTTTCAATGGATTTGCCTATTCTGGATGTATCATATAAAAGGAATTATACAATATGTTACCTTTTGTCTCTGGCTTATTTCACTTATAATAATGTTTTCAAGGTTCATCCACGTTGTAGCATGTGTCAATACTGTGTTCCTTTTTATGGTGGAATAATATTTTATTGTATATATGTACCACAATTGTTTATCCAGTCACCCATTGATGGACATTTGGGTGTTTTCCACCTTTTAGCTATTACAAATAATGCTGCTTTAAACAGTCTTCTACAAATCTCTGTAGGGACATACATTTTCACATCTCTTGGGTATGTATCCAGAAGTGAAATTGATGTGTCATATGGTCATTGTATGTTTACATTTTTGAGGAACCATCAAATTGTTTTCATGGTGGCTGCACCATATTACATTTCCACCAGCAATGTAAAGAGTTCCAATTTCTCCCTATCTTTGCCAACACTTGTTATTTTCCATTTTTAAATGAATTAATTTTTTTAAAAATTAAAGCCATCCTGGTAGTTGTGCAATGATATCTCATTGTGATTTTGATTTGCATTTCCTTAATGACCACTGGTGTTGAACATATTTTCACGTGCTTGTTGGCCATTTGTATATCTTCTTTGGAGAGATGTCTATGTTTTGCAAATATTTTCTCCCGTTCTGTATGTTGTCTTTTCACATTTTCATTAATGCCTTTAAAGCACAGAAGTTTTTTTAAAAAAATAATTTTTTTTTACTCATGAGTTTCCACGATTGCCTTTGTTGTCTAGGAGACAGCTGTTGTAATCCCTTAAGCATGGGCGCTATTAAAAAAATGGTCGAGAAGAAAATACCTGGAATTTACGTCTTGTCTTTAGAGATTGGGAAGACCCTGGTAGAGGTGAGGCCCCTCACGGCTGTTCCTTTGAAGGTTTGCTGACTGATTTCATAGGATATACTATTAAGATGCTTAACCTTGTATTTTTAACAGTAGATCATACAGTGATACTTTAGTTCTTGAGTGGCTTCTGTGAGGGTACCAACTTAAACAAGTTTGCTCTTAGAGAAGGTGTCAGTGATAGTTTTCAGCCCCATCCTTTCACTTCTCGTGGCTCTTCTTTTAGGATGTGGAGAACAGCTTCTTTTTGAATGTCAACTCCCAAGTAACAACAGTGTGTCAGATTCTTGCTAAGGATCCTAAATTGCAGCAAGGCTACAATGCTATGGGATTCTTCCAGGGAGGCCAATTTCTGAGGGCAGTGGCTCAGAGATGCTCATCACCTCCTATGATCAATCTCATCTCAGTTGGGGGACAAATCAAGGTGTTTATGGACTCCCTCAGTGCCCAGGAGAGAGCTCTCACATCTGTGACTTGATCAGAAAAACACTGAGCCTATAACAAAGGTACAATATTCTGGTGCAAGCAGAATATTGGCACGACCCCATAAAAGGATCCTAAATTGCAGCAAGGCTACAATGCTATGGGATTCTCCCAGGGAGGCCAATTTCTGTAAGTCCCTTTTTGTTATATCACTTACATGGAACTGATTTTTTTCCCTTTGATTCAGATAGATCTACCCATTCAGTTCTTTTGGAATCTTCACCTATTTTGGAAGGGAAACTCTTCGAAAATATCCCCATGGAAGAAGTTCTATGGAGCTTAACTTATTTTCTGTGAAGGAATAAAGATTTGTTTGGCGGTATCAGAGGAAAGTCCTGAAACTTTGTGGCTTTGGGGAGCCACAGAGGATTAAGTAGCTTAATCTGGGAAGTTAATTGTTGATGATACATTTCCATCTGACAGTGGAACTGATAATCCTTTTTTTTCTCCAGGAGGGCAGTGGCTCAGAGATGCCCATCACCTCCTATGATCAATCTCATATCAGTTGGGGGACAACATCAAGGTAACTTTGTCCCCTTTGTCTAAAAAATTCTAGCAGCTCTATTTGTACAAGAAGTCAGCCATCCTTGCAAAAGTCCTGTTTTTCTAATTTATAACAAATTAGCCAGGAGAGATGACGAAATAGGATTCCAGAGGCCTGGAACACAGGTGAATCATTAGGTTACCACCTACTTCTCTCTAATTTAATTGACGTGATTTCATGGAGGTGAGATGGTTGCAGCCACATAGCAGGTGGTGGTTTAGGAGTTAGGAAAGTCCAACAACCTTTCCTTTTTTTTTTTTTCTTTAAAAAATTTATTTATTTATTTATTTGTTTGTTTTTGGCTGCATTGGGTCTTCGTTGCTGTGTGCGGGCTTTTCTCTAGTTGCGGCGAGCAGGGCTACTCTTTGTTGCAGTGCACAGGTTCCTCATTGCGGCGGCTTCTCTTGTTGCGGAGCACGGGCTCTAGGCGCGTGGGCTTCAGTAGTTGTGACACGCGGTCTCAGTAGTTGTGGCTCGCAGGCTCTAGAGCGCAGGCTCAGTAGTTGTGGCACACGGGCTTAGTTGCTCCACGGCATGTGGGGTCCTCCCGGACCAGGGCTCAAACCCGTGTCCCCTGCGCTGGCAGGCGGATTCTTAACCACCGTGCCACCAGGGAAGTCCCCCAACAACCTTTCCTGTTTTCTGACATGGGTGATGTCCTACTGAATTTAGACTTAGGCAAAGAATAGTGTCTAGGCTTTTTGTTAATTTTATAATTAACAGTAGAGATTAAATCTTTCAAAAAACAACAGGTTTGCTATTTAGACAGAATTATTTACTTTTGGGGGAAGATGTGTCTTTGGGATAGAACGTTATCTCTGTTCTGATGGATATAGCTGTTAGTTGGTAGGGTGTAGGGACAGACGGATTCTCCTTATAATCAGGAAACTGGCTTCACCCAATTAACAGTTACTGATGGGCAAGTAATGCGGTATCGTAGGTCTGTTTCACAGATGAGGGAAACTAAAATAAGACCCTGCCCATCTTGTGGGAATTTTTCAGAGGATGAAATGAAATAATAGGTAGGAAAATACTTTTTTAAAGTACACGTATTATTTAAATGTAAGTTGGTAGGAACAGCTTTATCATTCATTCATTGATTCTACAAATATTTATTAAAAACCTAGAAGCAAGACAGACACGGTTTCTGCCTTCATGAAACTTCCATTCTAGTGGGGGGGGAGAATAGACATGAAATAGGTAAACAAATAAAATAAATACAGATAGTGGTTAACTATGATAAAGAAAAAAAAAATAGGATAATAGGAAGAATGGTGGTTGTATTGGTGAAAGGTGTGGGCTCTGGAGCCAAAATGCCTGTGTTCATATCCTGGCTCCATCACTTACTGTCTAACCTTGGACAAGGTATCTAACCTCTCTGTTTGAAAGTTTCCTTTAAAAAAGAAAAAAAAGTTTCCTATCTGTAATATGGTATAAATGATTCTACTCTACAGGGTGGTTGTGAGGATTAAATTAATTATTGCCAATATATGCTTAGAACTGGTATGTCTGGTATCCCCCAAAATGTTATTAATGAGGATGATGAGGATGCAAGTATAATTGGGGGAGGGGAAGGAACTGGGGTTGGGCACTCCTTGAGTTAGGGCACTCAGATATGACTTCTCTAAACCAAGACCCAAGAGATGAGAATGAGGCCAGCCATTGAAGCAGTAAGAGAAGTACATACTCCAGAGAGAAGCAGATGCAAAGGTCCTGAGGCAGAAAAGTGTGTGGGAACACCAGGAGGAAGCTGGTTATAGTATTAATTCTCAAAACTTTATTTTCTTGAGGAATAAATGAACAAGATCAGGGTCTAGTTCTGGTTTTTGTTTCTTGCAATGCCCTGCACATAGTAGATATTCAGTACATGACTACTGAAGGCATGGATGTTTGTCTTCTACTACTATAGGTGTTTTTGGACTCCCTCGGTGCCCAGGAGAGAGCTCTCACATCTGTGACTTGATCAGAAAAACACTGAATGCTGGAGCTTACAACAAAGCTATACAAGAACGGTATGTATGGTTAGCTGAAAAGGATACAGAACTGTCACTAATGAAAATATCATGCTGACTTTCATGCTAACCGTGATTCTAGGAGTAGTTGCTAGTGATTTTCAAATGAGATATTTATTGTAAATATGTCTATACTACCTGCTTCATTTTATTGTAAACCTAAAACTGCTCTAATATTAATTTAAAGGAAGGAAAGACATTTTTCTATAAAAGAAGAATGTAATTACAACAATATATATATATTTTTTTACTTTTCGGCCATGCCGCGAGGCGTGTGGGATCTTAGTTCCCCAACCAGGGATCGAACCCTGGTCCCCAGCAGTGGAAGTGCAGTCTTAACCGCTGGACCACTAGGGAAGTCCCCACAACAATACATTTTCATCTGTTAAAAAAAAAAAAAAAAGCCTTTAGAAAGTAGTAAGCCCAAGGAATTGCTGTTAATATTTGGAGGACAGATTCTTTCTGTTGTCAGCAGTGAGGGGTTAGCCTCCTACGTCAGTGTCCTTAGCTACCTGTGTTTGGGTATTTAAAAATATACAGAATCACTTTCAGAGTGTGTTCTCCTTCAGTTGTTTCCAAACTTAAATTATACATCAGACCCCCTGGGAATTCATTAAAAATGAATTCCAGGGCTCCATCCCTAGAAATTTGAATTCAGTAGGTCTGGAGTATTCTGGTTGATAACTGAGATTTGGGATCAACTAGTATGGTTTTGGTATCTACCCTATGGGTCTTCCAAGTGTATGATTCTTGTTTGATAGCAGCTCTTCAATACAACACTTCCTTGAAGGCCTGTCCAAGGTACAGCCTTGTGAATGACTGGCCTGTAGAAAAGACCTGCAGCTAGCTCTCTTTTCCTTTCCTACCCATTGGCTGGCTACACGTGTAGCCACAAAGCTGTCTTGGGTCAACAGTGCCACCTGATGGTCAGTGAAGGAAACTAAGAGACTTTATATCTCTACCTCCTACCCACTCAGGCAACTGAGTGGGTAACCACTGCTAAGCTTTACCCCTTCCCTGGTTTGACTAGTCACAGCTTGGTTATTTATGTCCAAATATTCTCTGTTCTCATGGGTATGTATGATCTGTTTAATCTACACTGTTCTTTATTCTTTACTCTTTATTCTTCTAACTATTGCCCAGATGCCTCAGAAAGAATCCACCCTCTTCTTTCTTTGTGTTTCCTTCTTTGGTGAACCAAACACAATTGGAATTATTATTGACTGTAGAGGAGCAGTCAGCTGGGGGGTGGGGGGACAGTGACACCTAAGTACTGATTAAAAGTGGTACATGGATGTGTTTATCTTCACTTCCTTATTAACCTTTAATAAACTGGTAGCAAAAGAATAGAAAGTGATAAACCCACAAGGGCAAAGAGAACAGGAAAGGAGAGACGAGATAATAAAAGACGTCAACATTCTTTTTGAAAGACAGAAAGCAAATTAATGAGTGATAACTGTTTTAGCAGAGCAGAAAATTCTGAAACCTTTATGTCTGTGGAGAGATACACTGACAAGAAGGAACCAGCTTCACTTTTTACAGTCCCAGAAAGACTCAGGAATTAGATGCCTAAGATACCTTGCAAGGTAGAGTAAGTGCATGGGACTTTTTGTTGAAAATCTATATAAACAATGATCAGACTCCTTGGTTCCCTGAAATGCACGTCCGAGTGACTGCTCCTCCCTCACCGTGACAAGAGAAGCCAAATTTATTTTCTGGAGCAGTTTGACTAAAGAAGTACCAGGGGAACTCCCCGGTGGTCCAGTGGTTAGGACTCCATGCTTCCACTGCAGGGGGCATGGGTTTGATCCCTGGTCGGAGAACTAAGACCCCGAATGCAGTGTCACGTGGCCAAAAAACAAAAAAATTAATTAAAAAAAAAAATAGTACCAGACTTCGACATAACAGGCACCTGACTGTGGTAAGACACCATACTGAAAACCCACCCCGTCCCGTTCTGCTCCTAGAATGATAGCAGCCAGGCTTATTACCTGCTAGGTAGAAGTTTGACGGATCCCCCTCTGAAAAAACTGATTGGTCCCAGAGAAAAGACCTACAGGTTCATGTTTTGGAATCCTTCAACAAGTTAGGTCTCCTCCTGACTACCACGTAGTCAAGCCACCAGTAGATAAGCTCTGTTCTTGCATGAAGAACTTCCAGTCAGCTTCTTTATATATGAACAGTGAGCCAAGGACCCCAGTCAGACATCTGGGGAAAGCTTCCAAAATGAAAGACCAGAACAAGCAAAAAGTAAAAAGGAACTTGGAAGAAACAGATGGCAATTCAAGGAGCTGAAGAAAACCTTAAAAAAAAAAAAAGCCTGTATTATTATCTTAAAAGATAAGAGATCATCCATGATGCTAGAAGAGAATGCAGATAAAACCAATCGTCAGAGAGAAAGATCCTGGAAGTTAAAAATAAGATAACCAAAACAAAAATGTGTTAGCGGTATGGGAATATAAAGTTGAGGAAATTTCTTGGAAATTAGAACAAAATCTCAATGAGGTAGAAAAAAGGGGGGAACAGGTAAAATTAGAGAAGCCGTTCAAGAAGTTCAGTACCTGCCTGATCGGAGTTTCAAAAAGAGAACAGAGGAAAAAGTGGATTGGAATTATCAAAGAAGTAATATGAGAACACTTCTCAGAATTATGGGACATGAGTTTCCACATCGAAAGGGCTCACCATGTAGTCAGGGGTGAAAAAAGACCCACATCCAGGTATATTCCCGTGAAGTGTCAGAACACTGGGGGTAAAGAGCAGACCCCCGTGAGGCCGCACACGGACTCCCTGACAGCAAAACTACGAGCTAGAAGGCAGTGGTGCAGTACCTTTGGCTTCCGAGAAAAAATTATTTCCAATGTAGAATTCTCTACTGAACCTGGAAGTAGCAATCAAATGTGAAGGGAAAATAGAGACATCTTCAGACATGTAAAAAGAAAAGACATGGCCTTCCATATTCTCTCTCTCGGGGGTTGTTGGAGAGGCTCAGTGTTACACTGTCCAGCTGTGTGGCCTTGGATGTCCCTGAGCCCACTTCTCCTCACCTCCAGCATGAGGCTAATAGTGCTTTCCTGCAGGGTTGCTGTGAGGATTAGGCCAATGGAGTGTGAAGCTCTCAGGGCAGTGCTCGGCTCATAGTCAGTAGGCAGGGTTGGGCTGGTACCACTAGTGGTGCTGTGTTGAAAATATTTATTCAACTTTAGCTTTCTCTTTCCTTTATTTATAAGTATTGCAGTGGTTGTGTTGTCTCTAAGTTTTAGTCGCACTTAAAATACTTTGTTCATAATTTAATCAAGTACTGAACTATTACTGTTTGCCAGTCCCCATTGTAAGTCTTGCAGATACAGGGGAGAATAAGACAATTAGGGTAACATGGTCTTGTAAATGAGACATTTAGGGTAACATACTCTGTTTACTTGGGGAAAGGGGGTCTCCAAGTAAACAGATGCACGAGATAACAGTGCTAAGCCCGTGGCAGAAAGAAACAGGGTGCAGCAATGGACAGTAATGGAGGAGGTGCCTACTTTGGACAGAACGGTCTTTGAAGAAAAGATATTTAAGCTGGGATCTCAACGACGAGAAGGAGCATAGGAGATGCTAAGAAAAAATGGATCAGGCAGAGGGAACAGAAGGCTCTGGTCCTTGGTCTCTTTGAAGTCTCTTGGTGGCCTGTGCACAGGGGCATGCCCCGGGAGTGCTGACCGAAGTGCAGCTTGGTCACCTTTCTTTCTTTTCCTCCCACAGCCTGGTGCAAGCAGAATACTGGCACGACCCCATAAAGGAGGACATATACCGCAACCACAGCATCTTCTTGGCAGATATTAATCAGGAGAGAGTAAGCACCCAACCCAGGCTACCACAGATGTGCATTCATTTTCCTGTTTGGGGCATTATAAACAGATTAGCAGTGACCGTTTATTCAGAATATCCCAGGCAGAATCCAGGAAACAAGAAGTTCTGTTTTTTGGGAGGCGGTGCTTATGAGATTCAGTTCCTTTTAGGGAGGCTGAAATTCACGTGGCTTTCTTCCTCTTTCCTGGTGTTGAATCAGCAGGGTGAGCTCAGTAGGTGCTGGCTGGCTTACATGGAACTTCAGCTGCTGCCTTACTGAGGGAAGCCTTTCTAGTGGATCCTTTTTGGGTCATATTTTCTCAGAAGAGTAATTTACTTAGAAGAGAGACTGCAGAGGGGACTGAGTGTGTCCCAAAGATGAGCATGCTTTGGGAGATTCTGGTAAACTAGGTGGCTCAGTTTATATTGGGCTTATCTGGAGGTTTAAAACAAACAAAAACAGAATTTGAAGGGGGTGGTGGGAATAGAATAGTATAGCAGAACCACTCGGAGTTTGTAGTTTCTTATTTTGCCTTGGCTTTCTCTGGCTAGAAGCCTTTAACCTATGTGATGGAGGCCTTTGGAGTGCAGTGGCGGATTCATGGTGGCACCAGTATGCCACGGTTGGTGGGAGCATTGTCAGTCAGATAGGATAGTAAGAAAAGGCTGTACCTGGTATATTCTGGGAAGGAAGCTAGAAAAGCAGCCCATACCATGGTGGCCCAGGGTCAGGGAGACCAGAGCACTGAAAGGTTTTAATTCCCCAGCTGTAACCTGATGGTGGTGTCCCTGAGGTACTTACTGTTCGCCTTTTCTCCAGGGTGTCAATGAGTCCTACAAGAAAAACCTGATGGCCCTGAAGAAGTTTGTGATGGTGAAATTCCTCAATGATTCCATTGTGGACCCCGTGGATTCTGAGGTGAGATGCTGCTTAGGCCACAACATGCCAGGAGACCATCAGAGTACATGGCATTAAAACACAGCTGCATGACTTCCCTGGTGGTCCAGGGGTTAAGAATCCGCCTTCCAATGCAAGGGACGCGGGTTTGATCCCTGGTCGGGGAACTAAGATCCCATGTGCCGCAGGGCAACTAAGCCCGCGCACCGCAACTAGAGAGAAGCCTGCACACCGCAACTACTGAGCCCATGCGCCCTGGAGCCCACGTGCCACAACTAGAGAAACCTGCACACTGCAACTAGAGAGAAGCCTGCAAAGAAGAGCCCACGCGCCGCAACAAAGACCGAGTGCGGCTAAACTGAAAAAAGACAAGAAACGAAACAAACGAAAAAAAGCCCACAGCTGCCTGCTGGGAAAAACTGTCAGTCCCTTTCACCCACCTTTGTGTAGAGCAGGGGTTCTGAGGTCTATAAATGGGACACTGAGGGTTGTAGCCCCCCAACCGCCCCCAATTGTGTGCAAACTTAGTTGACCCTTGAAAAACGGGGTTAGGGACGCTGACCCTTCGCACAGTCAAAAATCTACATATAACTTATAGTCGGCCCTCAGCATCCACAGTATTGGAAAAAAATCCACGTATAAGTGGACCAGAGCAGTTCAAACCCATGTTGTTCAAGGGTCAACTGTAGTTGCACCCTCTGAGGAAGGGTCTATAATTTTTATCAGATTTTCAGAGATCCGTGATCCAAAAGAGGTTCAGAAGTACGAGTCCAAAGTCTATAAATTCCTGAGGTTCACGTTCAAGGTCTGCCTTGACCTGTCTTCGACCTGTCTTTCCAACCTAATCTTAACTTCATGACCACGTCATATCCTCTCTGATCAAGCCATACTGTACTACGTGAAACGCCCCGGGCCTGGCATGTGCTTTTTCTTTTGTGTGTCTTTGTTCCTTTGTTCATGCTGTTCAGTCTCTAAAACGCCCTTCTCTGGGCTTCTCCGCCTGACAAGCTTCTATTCAGCTGTCAAGGCCAATCTCAAATGTCACTTCCTCCATCCAGGATGCCACCCCTCTCTTCCAAGCAGAATTTGCTACCACCCGCCTGCTTTTTTTTTGGTTGCGCCGCACAGCATGCGTGATCTGAGTTCTCAGACTAGGGATCGAACCCACGCCCCCTGCAGTGGAAGCGCAGAGTGCTAACCACTGCACCGCCAGGGAACTGCCTTTGCTCCCTCTTTTAAAGAATCCTCAGCCTCTGTTCTATCAGCATTCATCCCATTGTGTCAGAGCACCAGGGACTAGCAAACTACACCTGTGGGCCAAATCCAGCCTGCCACATGCATATGTATGGCCCACAAACTAAAAATGGCTTTTATATTTGTACATGGTAGAAAAAAGTCGAAAGAATATTTGATGATGTGAAAATTAAATGAAATTCAAATGTCAATGTCTATAAATAAAGTTTCATTAGAATGCAGCCATATTCATTTCAGAAATATTGCCTGTGGCAGCTTTTGCATTACAATGGCAGCATTTAGTAGCTGCAACCACGTGGCCCTTAAAGCCTAAAATATTTTGTATCTGGTCTTTATGGAAGTTTGCTGACCCCCATGCTGAACAGTTAGTTGTTTCTGTGCATTGGACTAGAGCTTCTTGAAAACAGGGACTGTATACATATTCATCTTTGAATGTTTAGACTTCAGCACAAGGATTTTCACAGAGTAGGTGCTCAATAATTGTAGGAAGCAGCAATTCTGGGGAGTTGGAAAGCTCTTTGGAATGATTAACTCATACCTCAGGACCCACCCTTAGGAAGAGATGACTCAAGACACACGGTTTTCCCTCCTTGCTGCAGTGTTAGGGTGTTCAGTTTGTTGGTAGTCTTAGCTACTAGCCAGTCTTAAACCAGTTTGGCAGTATGCGCCATGTGTCTGATCTGACCTCATTTCTTCCTTCTCTCCTGCAGTGGTTTGGATTTTACAGAAGTGGCCAAGCCAAGGAAACCATTCCCTTACAGGAGAGCACCCTGTACACACAGGTAACTGGGGAAGAGAGGCGCAGCCCTTTTCAGCTCCTGCTCCCGGAAGCTGCTAGGTGCTTTGATGACAGACCTTGTCTTGTACACCCCAGCACAGCAGGTGCTCAAGAGGCGTCTGACTCGTGTCTGATGTGGGCAAGGCTTGTTAGGCTGTTGATTGTTGCACTAGCTTATCAGGCATTGGTTTACCGAAGCCTACATCCTGAAGGTTGAAGGACCTGTACGTCATACGTTTTCAGGCATGTACAAGGGACACATCATCTCTGACTCCTTCCTTCTGATAAACAAGGTTTAGAACCAGCTTCCTTTGCTGAGGTGTAGTCCACTACAAATCCAAGAAGCCCCCACGCGTGACAGAAACATAGAGGGCTGTTACTTTAAAACAATAGATGCGCAAGTCCTGTTTTTAAATCAGGCACTGACACGGGGAGCTTCTCCTGCAGGAGACTGAGAGGAACAGAGCTGTGAATTTTGTTCAGCAGTAGGTCCTGTTTCTCAAGCAGAGGTGGCAGCATTTCACCACCTCCAGTTCTGAGACCTTCCGTACTCTAAGGCTTTTATCTTGGGAGATACTCTCCCCAAAATGCAGAAGTGTTACATCTGAACCACTTGCCTTCTTTCTATTCAGATTCCTCCAAGTAATTTCAGAGGCCAATTGTCATCTCTTGGCTTTTCTCCTGCGTCTGGTGCCCCATCTTGGGTGAGGTAAAAGGACAGGGAAGCTAGGATCTGTTAAAGAGTTTTGGATATTACAACTAAGAACTTGTCATGAAACTCAAACTGATGGTAGCTACGGCAGAAGCAACATTCTGGCACCATCATAACTGCTCATCTTCTCACCCATACTTGTTCTTCAGCACCCCAGCTGGGGGTCATGACATGTTCAGCTGCAGGATATGAAAGTGTCTGAGTTTTGTTATCTAAGGGTTGGATCTGTTGTAAGTTATCTAGCTAATGTTCTCCTGTCTTTGGCTCAGTCCCACTTAACTTGACATTTTGAGGCAGTTCTGTCCATGGCTTGCCCACTCATAGGTGGTCCTCCAGAAGCTTTGGGGAACTTTTCAGAAAGCAGGAATATAAAACTGTATAGAATAACCTCAACTGCACATACATTTTTAATGCTTCGGAAAAAAACTGGAGGGAAGTATCCTTTTTGGCATTTTCAACAATACACCTAAATTTTAATACTCAAAAGAGAAAAGACTGCATTTTGAGAATATATCTCAAGTTAACTTTCCTTACGATTTCACTATGAAGCTTTTCATTAAGCCTCTTGATTAATTATGGCCTTTCTCTCTACAGGACCGCCTGGGGCTAAAGGCAATGGACAACGCAGGACAGCTGGTGTTCCTGGCTCTCGAAGGGGACCATCTTCAACTGTCTGAAGCATGGTTTTATGCCCACATCATACCCTTCCTTGAGTGAAACCCTTGTAGTCTGCACCAGAGCTCAGGGAACCCCTCACACTTCCAAACCAGTTCCCTCCATGCCCAAGCCTGAGCTCAGATCCAGCTAGAAACTAATCCTTCTCTTGTCACCGTCTAACATGCCCTGCTTGGAAAGATCCAAGATAGGAATCTTATCCTTTGCCTCATCCTATCAGCATATGGTGTTGAATGCAAGTTTAATTAGCTAATAACCATGGAGATTGTTTTACAACCCTTTGATGTGGTCAGACCGTTTTAGGAATCAGGAGTTTGCTGCAGGTCGGTGGCAGAACTGTGCCCAGGCCCGGAAGAGACTAAACAAACTAAACCAATGAGATAGAGTCTAAGGCAGACGCCCTTCTCAGGAAAATCTAGCCGCATCTCAAACCAAGAGGCCTGTCCCAAGGCCTAAGGTATTCACATAAATGCTTTCTCAGCTGTGCTGGTGGAGATTTGACCAGTGCTTGGAGAAGTATTGCTTGGATGATGTGTCCACATAATTTCTTGAGGCTGTCCTCCTCTCTTTGAGTGTGTTGCTTTCTGTGGTGTCTTAGCTATTATTAGACAAATTCGGGCAGCCCACCGTCTTGCCTTGGTAGCACTTTATTTTGTCTCCTCAGGTCGTGATGAATTCGTTGCTCTGTCACAAAAGGAGGGAAATAGCACCCAATTGGATTGCTTAAGGGAGGAAGTGTACATATTGCTTAACTTAGATGAGGCAGGGGAGGTTTAAAGAAAAATAGGAGGAGGTAGTTGGTTCTTTCCATTCCATCCTTGATGAACCTGCCCTTTCTAAATATGACTAGTGGTGTGGATTCTAGAGTCACTCTATTGCTGGCATTAGCAAAGAAAGGGAGGAAAAATGCGAAGAGATCAGGCTTTCTAACTTCCATCTCAAAAATTTGAGATTACCGCACACTTCAAACTGCTTCTGATGTGTTCTGTGAAAAGAAGAGTGCTCAAAAAGCTTAGGGAGTATTCCATATCCCTTTTCTCCTCTTGAAGATCAACCCACCTTAGAATATTAAGGACTCTGAAAATTCCTGTTACAGTAAAGAAAACTAACCTTAATCTACCGTTTCCCACGCTATTTGAGCATGGACGTCTAAACCCCCAATCCCTTATCCCATGAAAACCTAGCAACACTTTTTGGAAGATTGTTCTGCAGAATGCCAGTTTGCGGAAATGGGTAGCTATACTTGAGGGAAGCACTTTGTTTGTTAGTGCTGCAAAGTTTACCCTCTGTGATTTTTCTTTCACCTCTCTCAAGACTTTTCAATTAAGAGGATGAAAGGCAAGAAGTGGGGACGTGTGAAAATAATTTTATGAAGTTGTTTAAAATAAAGAGTAGTTTCTTATCCTTGGTGTCATTTTTCTTTTCAAAGTTCTTACATCTCTGTACAGCAAATATCATACATAAATACTAAGCAAGTTTGGTATTAATTTTATTCTATTTTCTGTATAACTTTAAGTACATAAAGGTTCATTTCCGCAGGCCTCAGGAAATGGGTAGAAATCACAGGACAATCTCTCTTCCCACCAAAAAAAGTTGCATATTTTGGTAAAGTGTTTGTCCTAGAGGAAAAACTGAAATTTACATTAGCAATGCTGTGCAAGATTTTTACACAAGACCTAAAACCAGCCTGCAATGGAGATTTTAGTCCTCCGTTCAGGTGCCCAGACAGAAGCCAAAAGCTGTTGAGCATGACAGGGCAAAGGAAGCAATGAAGATGGATGATGGGCACCCAGCATGGAAGGAGAAAGAGAAGCCAGATTCCTGGGAATGGTGTGGTTTTCCTTTTTTTTTCTCTTTTTAAGTCATCTCTGTAGGAAGGTGCTGGGCAGAGGCCCCAGAGAGAGGAAGGGTCCAAGACTCCTTTAGCTGGCCTGGGTGCAGGGCACCACCACAGCAGCTAACACAGGACAACCTACTATCTCAGGTTCGGGCAGATGCAGGATGGAATGCAGAAGAAAAGGAATGCTTACAGGAAATCATTTTGCTTGGAATGCTAGATGGCCAAGCTTCAGCCTTTGGTCCTGTGCAGACCCTTGCCTCACTTGTCAACGGTGAAAATTAGTTTAAGTTAGAAGAACCAACTAGGATCACACCAGCTTCTGCTACCTTCACGCTCATTGTTAGAAAAAGATTAACTTGTGTGAACATTGTGATCTGTTAATTCCTGGGGGCTGCTTTATCCTTCCCCAAAGACTACTTGTTGGTCGAATAACCCCAAAGGCTGAAAGCTAAAACACACCTGTCCTGATGTGCAGTTCCTGAAGAATGGACTGGCTGTAATGGTTGAGCTGATACGGAAAAGCTGCACCTTCCTGCAGAAGATCAAAGACCTGCTATCCCACCCCAAATCTCAGCCTGAGGTATATTTCAGTGAAGGCAGGTAGCTGTGCTTCTCAAGGCAGAGAAGCAGTTTAAGAGCAGAAAGGTAGAGGAAATCTAAAAAAGAACCATCTTGGTACAGATTTATCCCACGGTGTGAGGGAGAGGGCAAAGAACCCAGTGGCACTTCGCTTATCCAGCAATTTCTGTCACTGTGGTGACCAACTTCCGCCCATTCCATACGGTCTTGAACTGCTCAGGGACTGGGAACTCATTCTGCAAATAAAGAAACCACAGGTTTAATCCCAAGCTAGGCAATACCCTGGGGTTAATTAAATCTTAACTTTCTCCCAATGCTTGCTTGCACTAAACTCTGAGAGCAAGTAGGATGTATTGAGAGAGAAACTGAATCCACCTGAGAAAGCAAGGCTGTGGAACTGGCAGCGCACTGGCAGCGCCACATCTTCTAGACCACCTCCCCCACTGCTGACAGTGAAGGAGCAGCGCAGTGTAGGAACGAGAACAAAGGCTCCAAAGCTAGACAGATGTAGGTTTGAGTCTGTTTCTTACTGTTCACTGATCAGTGACCTTGCAGCCTGTTAAACCTACGAGGCGTAGGTGGGGAATGTGTACGGCTTCATGGCACCAGCCCAACAGGGTGCTGTGATTCAATCCCATTCCTTTTTGACTACCCTGAGCATCTGCTCTGCCTAAGAAAGGCAGAAACCACCCTCCTTTGGGGGTCTACTTCGTGGGACTACCTCATGTGTCTGTGTGCCTGAGGTGTGCACTGCTGGGCTGCACCCACTTGGCGCAGAGTGTCCATGAGCTGCGTTGGAAGACTTCTCCTCCAACGCAAGTCTTCAGTCCCTTCTGATTTCAGATCGTACTACTAAAGAGACCAAGGAACTTACGAAGTCATCGCCTTCTGTAGGAATGAGGACATTCATCTCAGAAGATTTGGCACTGACTATCTCACAATCCAGTGAATTCTTGCTCAGGTAAACGTGGCAGCCATCTGTTTTGTTGATGGAAATGGTTGGCACTTTACCCATTACCTGCAGGGGAAACCAAGAGCACTGAGTCCCAGCAGGCAGGAGAACAAGGTAGCTGTGGGAAAAGCTGTCACTGTTTCACGGGATTACATCAAAAACTCACAGGTGTACAACAGATACTGGATACTAGGGGCGGGTGAGAATGGGTACTGGAAAGAGCTCATGATAAGGGCCAACTCTTTTCCTGCCACATCCAAAGCAGCTCAGCTTACAGACTCTGTAGAGTCAGATTCCCACCACAGCAACATCTGTGGGTCGGCTGTGTCTCTTTCAATTAATTCCTCAGGGACTAAAGGAAGGAGCCAAGATATCAAGTTACCTGAACTTTGACATCCCTACTATTGATTATCTCCACAATGCCCACCACGTCATCGAACACCAGACCGAGTTTCTTACAGTTATCTAGGAGAAGAAAGGGAGTGGGTCAACAGTATAACTTGAAAGGAAAGTACTCGATTTAAGAATTAAGAATTTAAGAATCTCTAGAAATAGGGTAGGTATGGTTCCAGCCCTCTCAAGCTCTAGGACAGAGCCTGCCTAGGTCAACAACAAGAACTCACCTACTGTAATGGAGTTAATTTTGCCCTTGATTTGCAATGTTGAGTTGACACACTTGAATATGTAAGCCACCTGTTTCAGCTCTGTGTCATCTATCACCAGGTTGGAAACATTCTCCTGATTTTCCTGTTAAAGACATACCCCTTTTAGGAATCTCATCATTAAGCACATGCCACCCCAAAACACAGACTATGCCAAACTTTCATTCTTGCAATCTAAGCCAGAACCCTGTACTCATTTGGCTGTGCTCCATTTAACCGCTTTGTCCCCACTCTTTGTTCCCCTAGTCCTGGCATTTTTAACTCACCACTCTCCACTTCTTGCCCTCCAGTTCAAGTAGAGCTGGCTCCTTCTTTGTGACTGGTTTGGGGGAAGGACTGACTCCTGGTTTAGATGCAGAGAATGGTTTGGGGCCACTTCGTACTGGAGCACTCTGAGCCTTCAAGGCAGGGTTCTTGTGAGTCTTCAAGTCATCAGATACATGTTTCAGGGCTGTAAGAACAACAGCTGCCTTGTTCCTGTCCTTCATACCAGGGCTTTGGGCTGAGGCAATAACCAACTTCTGCTATTTAAAAGAAGTTAAACTGATCCTTAAGAAAAAATTCAAAGCCCAAAACCAGAGCCTTTGAGATGTTCTCTCACACATAGCTTTGGAGAAGCACTTTTATAATTTTTCTTCTACCCCAAGATTAAATTATAAAGTTCCACTAAAAAAAAAAAAAAAAAGTGGAATGTGTGTGTATGGGGGGATGGGTATGTAAAAAGATCTAGAAAGACACATACTGAGTATCAGTATATACTCACAAAATACATATGTAGTTTTTAAAGCAACAGAGGAAGAAAAAGTAGCATGTGATAATAAAGAAAATTTGGTAAAAGGAAAAAAACCCTCACCCACAGCTAACCTACGACCCCCAATCAGTGTTAGCATTTGAAACTCCCCTTCCAATAATTTTTCTATTCATAGTTGTTTTTTACTTAGATATAAGCATGCACACTGTTAAGAAATTTGGTTTAACCAATTAACACAATAAAAATTTTCTCAAGTTAACCTATAGTTGCTAACAATATCTTTTTTGGGAGCTTCCCTGGTGGCGCAGTGGTTAAGAATCCGCCTGCCAATGCAGGGGACATGGTTTCGAGCCCAGGAAGTCCAGGAAGATCCCACATGCCATGGAGCAACTAAGCCCGTGCGCCACAACTACTGAGTCTGCACTCTAGAGCCCGTGCGCCACAACTACTGAGCCCACACGCCACAACCACTGAAGCCCACGCGTCTAGAGCCCATGCTCCGCAACAAGAGAAGCCACCGCAATGAGAAGCCTGTGCACCGCAACGAAGAGTAGCCCCCGCTCGCCCCAACTAGAGGAAGCCTGAGTGCAACGAAGACTCAACACAGACAAAAATAAGTAAATAAATAAATTTAATAAATAAATAAAAATATCTTTTTTTTTTAAGGAAAAACATTCCATAATCACCCTCAACAGGCTGACACATGCCTTGCTCGCGGACACGGCCCAATCTATATAACCAATACTGGCGTTTTAGCTCCATCACTCCTAAACGATGCATGGTTCACTGCAGAAAAAGATTTAATGGCTGCATAGTATTGCGTCAAGAGGAACATACCACAGTTAACCATTTCTCTTACAGTGGGATATACAGGTTGTTACACCATTTTTAGTTACTATGAATAACAATGTATAAAACTTGTTCTTTCAGTGTTTTTATAGGTAGATTCCTAGGAGACTGCTGTATAATTTAGACTTCTACCTACTGTGTATAAGGGTGTCTACTTTCTCTACACCAACATCAGGTCATTCTTACACAAATTTTTCATATGACTAACATACACCCTCTGAGGACGTGAACCACCCCCTCCACGATGACCTCCTGAAGAGACCGCATGGTAACTTGGAAAAAGCTCTGGGGAAAACTGCCGGCACCATGTCTTGGCACAACAGGGTAGGTACTCTGTATATGCCCCTTAATATTAAATCACTTTCCTCTGGGGAGAGAGATTCCCCCAACTATAATGATCCATTTTCAACTTCCATTTGAGCCAGCTCTGCTATCCCTTTAGGCAACCTGAAGGAATGTGACACCCCAAATGAATCTCCCATATACAAACCACGGTTCTGGTTTACAGACTGTCAGGTCTCTAGTTGGTAAGTTCTTGCCAAAACAACTTATTTACCAACTCTTCTTGCCAAAGCATTCACTTACCATGTGTGATGCTCTCCCCCTGATTAATCTGTGCAAACAGTGCTGAGCGTGAAGCAGACTCATCTGAGCCTGAACTGGTGGGGACTGGGGGGGGAGGTGGGCCTGGTGGAGGGGGAGGAGGACCCGATCCAGCAGAGGGTCCCGATGGCAATCCACTCAGTTCTTTTGCCACAGGCCCCTGGAACAGTAAGTGCAGGTAACACAGTCAGCCTCTCTTCCCCTCTGTACCATCCCCAATAGGGCCCTGCATGTGTCCAAGATACATGGGGTACCCACTGTGGCCCTTGATGCAATGATTAATGCTCCCTACCCACACCCAACTTGGCTTTATTCCTTCTCACCCCTTCCCAAGGATCCAACGCAACTCCATTTTTCAACCTTCACATTTTTCCATTGGCCTCTACCTAATTCCAGCTCTGAACCTATAGTTCTAAACACTTACTTAGTGTGTCACTGGTACCTCAGACTCACAAAGTCCAAGACTGATTTCAGCATCACACCCATGTCTCTATTTCAGTGAGAGATATTATCATCCAAGCTTGACCATTCAATCTTCTTTGAGTCTTCCAACCCCCTCAATCTCATTAAATCAGTTTATTGCCATGGTTGTATGTCATTCCTTTTTGTACCAGCCTCTAGCGCCATGAGCACTTCCACAGGCTGAGCATAAGCCCTTACCCCTAACCTATATACTAAGACTCTTTTAAGGACAAATAGCATCTTTATCACTCTCTTGCTCAAATACCTCTGATAGTTACTTATCACCTATTATAAAGTCTAAAAGTCTCAACTACCTTCCTTTCCAGCCTTTTCTCCTAAATATGTGACTCTCTCTCCTTATTGAAACCAGATGACCAATCTCTACATTTACTCTGCATTTACTTAGTTTAAGCTTTGCTGTTTACTAGTATTCCCATTTCTCCCACTTCTGTCCTATACCTGAAAAGTCCGAGTATACCTCTTCAAAGTACAGTCTCTCCCAGTGAGAATCATTCTTCTCTTCTTCATACTCTGTAGTGTGTACCTTTATTATAGCACTTAGCTTGGTGATTTGTAGTGGGGTTTCGTATCTGTAGTTTTAAGCTTCTTGAGGGTTGGCACAGTGTAACTCATTCACCTATCTCTCCTCCAGCCCAATCGTTGTCCCTGACCCATGTTTACTGACGCTGAATAGAACTGACTATTCCTTCTCTGGCCCTTGCTTTCTTTACTCTTTTTTCCCCTTTCCTTCTCTTCTTTTTCTTTCTACCCTCCATTGAGAAGACTAACATTCCTTCTTAGACCTTGGTAGTGCTAAAGTCTAAGAAACCTGTAGATCCAGTCGTGGAGGGATGAAGGGAGGGGAGGAGCACTCACCGTTTTGCTCCAGGCCAGTCCAGTGGTATGGAACTCCTTAATGTAAGCCTGCAGCTCTGTCCATATACTCAAGTAGGCTTTGACCCAGTCCACATGCTTCTTATCCCTAGGAGAATTACAGAAGAACTCATCACAGGCAGTCAGGGTACATTACAATAGTGATTCCAGATCCCCTCCTATCTGTGAACTCACATTCTCTTGCCTGTGGCGTTTCTTAGGCTCTGCTCAACGGCAGCTTTTCTATTGTAACTGAGCTTTCCTTCTTTTTTTGAACCTATTCTCTTACCCTAATTAGACCAAAGTCCATATGGATAGGGACTCCAGATTATATCTTTCTATCTCTTAGAGCAGTATTCCTCAAACTTTTTTTAAAAGTAGCAAAACCACTATTTCAAAGTAGACCTTAGGCAGAACCTAATATACAAAACTGATAAAAGCAGACATTCCGTGCATGAAGCCATGGTAGAGAGGTCTCTCGAGCATCACTGTGGATCTCTAGGACTCCAAGAGACTCAACTGCCTTATAGCATAATGCCTTATGTCAAAAATATGCCCTCCTCCTAAGAAATTAAAAATAAAAACTTCCATTAGGAGGAAATAATCAGTATTAAATTATAGAAACAGCACTGCACTACAGTTCAAGTCTCCTCTCTCTCTCTCTTTTTTTAATTTAAAAAAAAATTAAAAAAAAATTTTTTTGGCTGCGTTTGGGTCTTCGTTGCTGAGAGCGGGCTATCTCTAGTAGCAGCGAGTGGGAGGCTACTCTTCGTTGCGGTGCGTGGGCTTCTCATCGCAGTGGCTTCTCTTGTTGCAGAGCGCCAGCTCTAGGCGTGTGGGCTTCAGTAGTTGTGGCACGCAGGCTCAGTAGTTGTGGCTCATGGGCTCTAGAGCGCAGGCTCAGTAGTTGTGGCACATGGACTTAGCTGCTCTGCGGCATGTGGGATCTTCCCCGACCAGGGATCAAACCTGTGTCCCCTGCATTGGCAGGTGGATTCTTAACATAGTTCAAGTCTCCTCTCTCTCTCTCTTT
>NC_041216.1:3905463-3905828 GCF_002837175.3 Physeter macrocephalus
GGGCTTAGTTGCTCCACGGCATGTGGGATCTTCCTGGACCAAGGCTCAAACCCATGTTCCCTGCATTGACAGCCAGATTCTTAACCACTGTGCCACCAGGGAAGTCCAATGCCTAGATTTCTAACTTAAGGAACAGAGAGGGAGCAATAGAGGAGCTCCCTCTGAAATAGAGGGGGCACTGGAGGAGGAGCAAGCTTGGGGGACAAAACAATTCATTTGTCACCTGCTTGTATCATTTTCATATAAAAAAAGGAAGAAATCACACTTAGAAATACGACTAAATCAGTAACAAAGATATGCACTATCACCACTATTACTATGTAACCTTTCATTGGAGATATTAGCCAATGCAATTAGATAAAAAA
>NC_041216.1:3908078-3909319 GCF_002837175.3 Physeter macrocephalus
GGAAACTTATTGAAAGCAACAAGGGAAAAATGACAAATAACGTACAAGGGAACTCCCATAAGGTTAACAGCTGATTTCTCAACAGCAACTCTACAAGCCAGAAGGGAGTGGCACAATATATTTAAAGTGATGAAAGGGAAGACCCTACAACCAAGATTACTCTACCCAGCAAGGGTCTCATTCAGATTTGATGGAGAAATCAAAAGCTTTACAGACAAGCAAAAGCTAAGAGAATTCAGCACCACCACACCAACTCTAAACAAAGGCTAAAGGAACTTCTCTAAGTGGGAAACACAAGAGAAGAAAAGGACGTACAAAAACAAACCCATAACTATTAAGAAAATGGTAATAGGAATATACGATGAGAGCGCTTCTCATTGTGGTGGCTTCTCTTGTTGCGGAGCATGGACTCTAGGCGTGTGGGCTACACTAGTTGTGGCACGCAGGCTCAGTAGTTGTGGTGCACGGGCTTAGTTGCTCCACGGCATGTGGGATCTTCCTGGACCAAGGCTCAAACCCATGTTCCCTGCATTGACAGCCAGATTCTTAACCACTGTGCCACCAGGGAAGTCCAATGCCTAGATTTCTAACTTAAGGAACAGAGAGGGAGCAATAGAGGAGCTCCCTCTGAAATAGAGGGGGCACTGGAGGAGGAGCAAGCTTGGGGGACAAAACAATTCATTTGTCACCTGCTTGTATCATTTTCATATAAAAAAAGGAAGAAATCACACTTAGAAATACGACTAAATCAGTAACAAAGATATGCACTATCACCACTATTACTATGTAACCTTTCATTGGAGATATTAGCCAATGCAATTAGATAAAAAAAGAAATAAAATTGGAAAGTAGGTAAAATTATATTTATTTGTCCATGATTGTATTGCAAGAGAACCCAAGTGAATCAACTGAAAAACTGCTCTAAACAAGAAAAGTCCATAAGGATATGGGATATAAAATTAACATACAAAAATCAAGACAGAGAGGGCAGACAGCAGAAGCAAGAAGAATTACAGTTCTGCAGCATGTGGAAGGAAAACCACATTCACAGAAAGAGAGACAAAATGAAAAGGCAGAGGACTTTGTACCAGATGAAGGAACAAGATAAAACCCAAGAAAAACAATGAAATGAAGTGGAGATAGGCAACCTTCCAGAAAAAGAATACAGAATAATGATAGTGAAGATGATCCAGGACCTCGGAAAAAGAATGGAGGCAAAGATCGAGAAGATGCAAGAAATG
>NC_041216.1:3913448-3914068 GCF_002837175.3 Physeter macrocephalus
AATGGAAATCAAAAGAAAGCTGGAGTAGCAATACTCATAGCAGATAAAATAGACTTTAAAATAAAGAATGTTACAAGAGACAAGGAAGGACACTAGATAATGATTAAGGGATCAATCCAAGAAGAAGATATAACAATTATAAATATATATGCACCCAGCATAGGAGCACCTCAATACATAAGGCAACTGCTAACAGCTATAAAAGAGGAAATTGACAGTAACACAATAATAGTGGCAGACTTCAACACCTCACTTACACCAATGAACAGATCATCCAGACAGAAAATTAATAAGGAAACACAAGCTTTAAATGACACAATAGACCAGATAGATTTAACTGATATTTATAGGACATTCCATCCAAAAACAGCAGATTACACTTTCTTCTCAAGTGCACACAGAACATCCTCCAGGACAGATCACATCTTGGGTAGCAAATCAAGCCTCGGTCAATTTAAGAAAATTGAAATCATATCAAGCATCTTTTCCGACCACAACGCTACGAGATTAGAAATCGATTACAGGGAAAAAAACGTAAAAAACACAAACACATGGAGGCTAAACAATAAGTTACCAAATAATCAAGAGATCACTGAAGAAATCAAAGAGGAAATCAAAAA
>NC_041216.1:3915441-3916451 GCF_002837175.3 Physeter macrocephalus
TAAGGCAACTGCTAACAGCTATAAAAGAGGAAATTGACAGTAACACAATAATAGTGGCAGACTTCAACACCTCACTTACACCAATGAACAGATCATCCAGACAGAAAATTAATAAGGAAACACAAGCTTTAAATGACACAATAGACCAGATAGATTTAACTGATATTTATAGGACATTCCATCCAAAAACAGCAGATTACACTTTCTTCTCAAGTGCACACAGAACATCCTCCAGGACAGATCACATCTTGGGTAGCAAATCAAGCCTCGGTCAATTTAAGAAAATTGAAATCATATCAAGCATCTTTTCCGACCACAACGCTACGAGATTAGAAATCGATTACAGGGAAAAAAACGTAAAAAACACAAACACATGGAGGCTAAACAATAAGTTACCAAATAATCAAGAGATCACTGAAGAAATCAAAGAGGAAATCAAAAATACCTAGAGACAAATGACAATGAAAACACGATGATCCAAAACCTATGAGATGCAGCAAAAGCAGTTCTAAGAGGGAAGTTTATAGCAATACAAGCCTACCTCAAGAAACAAGAAAAATCTCAAATAAACCATCTAACCTTAAAGGAAGGTTAGAGAAAGGAACTAGAGAAAGAAGAACAAACAAAACCCACAGTTTGTAGAAGGAAAGAAATCATAACGATCAGAGCAGAAATAAATGAAATAGAAACAAAACATAGCAAAGATCAATAAAACTAAAAGCTGGTTCTTTGAGGACGTAAACAAATTGATAAACCTTTAGCCAGACTCATCAAGAAAAAGAGGGAGAGGACTCAAATCAATAAAATTAGAAATGAAAAAGGAGAAGTTACAACAGACACCCCAGAAATACAAAGCATCTTAAGAGACTACTACAAGCAATGAAAAGAAATGAAGACAGCCTAAAAGACCTCTGGGACAACATTAAACGCAAAAACATTTGCATTATAGGGGTCCGAGTAGGAGAAGAGAGAGAGAAAGGACCAGAGAAAATATTTGAAGAGATTATTAA
>NC_041216.1:3918093-3921479 GCF_002837175.3 Physeter macrocephalus
AGTGGAGATAGGCAACCTTCCAGAAAAAGAATTCAGAATAATGATAGTGAAGATGATCCAGGACCTCGGAAAAAGAATGGAGGCAAAGATCGAGAAGATGCAAGAAATGTTTAACAAAGACCTAGAAGAATTAAAGAACAAACACCTAGAAGAATTAGAGAACAAACAGAGACGAACAATACAGTAACTGAAATGAAAAATACACTAAAAGGAATCAATAGCAGAATAACTGAGGCAGAAGAACGGATAAATGACCCAGAAGACAGAATGGTGGAATTCACTGCCACGGAACAGAATAAAGAAAAAAGAATGAAAAGAAATGAAGACAGCCTAAAAGACCTCTGGGACAACATTAAACGCAAAAACATTTGCATTATAGGGGTCCGAGTAGGAGAAGAGAGAGAGAAAGGACCAGAGAAAATATTTGAAGAGATTATTGTCGAAAACTTCCCAAACATGGGAAAGGGAATAGCCACCCAAGTGCAGGAAGTGTAGAGAGTCCCAGGCAGGATAAAACTTAGGAGAAACACTCCGAGACACATAGTAATCAAACTGGCAAAAATTAAAGACAAAGAAAACTTATTGAAAGCAACAAGGGAAAAATAATTATTGAAGGCAACAAGGGAAAAATGACAAATAACATACAAGGGATCTCCCATAAGGTTAACAGCTGATTTCTCAGCAGAAACTCTACAAACCAGAAGGGAGTGGCATGATATATTTAAAGTGATGAAAGGGAAGAACCTACAACCAAGAGAACTCTAACCAGCAAGGATCTCATTCAGATTCGATGGAGAAATTAAAAGCTTTACAGACAAGCAAAAGCTAAGAGAGATCAGCACCACCAAACCAGCTCTACAACAAATGCTAACGGAACTTCTCTAAGAGGGAGACACAAGAGAAGAAAAGGATCTACAAAAACAAACCCATAACAATTAAGAAAATAGTAATAGGAGCATACATATCAATATTTACCTTAAATGTGAATGGATTAAAGGCTCCAACCAAAAGACACAGGCTTGCTGAATGGATACAAAAACAAGATCCATATATATGCTGTCTATAAGAGACCCATTTCAGACCTAGGGACACATACAGACTGAAAGTGAGGGGATGGAAAAGGATATTCCATGCAAATGAAAATAAAAAGAAAGCTGGAGTAGCAATACTCATATCAGATAAAATAGACTTTAAAATAAAGAATGTTACAAGAGACAAGGAAGGACATTACATAATGATCAAGGGATCAATCCAAGAAGAAGATATAACAATTATAAATATATATGTACCCAACATAGGAGCACCTCAATACATAAGGCAACTGCTAACAGCTATAAAAGAGGAAATTGACAGTAACACAATAATAGCAGGGGACTTTAACAATTTACTTACACCAATGGAGATCATCCAGACAGAAAATTAATAAGGAAACACAAGCTTTAAATGACACAGTAGACCAAATAGATTTTATTGATATTTATAGGACATTCCATCTGAAAGCAGCAGAATACACTTTCTTCTCAGGTGCACATGGAACATTCTCTAGGATAGATCACATCTTGGGTTGCAAATCAAGCCTTGGTAAATTTAAGAAAATTGAAATCATGTCAAACATATCCGACCAAAATGCTATGAGATTAGAAATTAATTACAGGGAAAAAACGTAAAAAACACAAACACATGGAGGCTAAACAATACGTTACTATATAACCAAGAGATCACTGAAGAAATACAAGAGGAAATCAAAAACTAACTAGAGACAAATGACAACAAAAACATGATGATCCAAAACCTATGAGATGCAGCAAAAGCAGTTCTAAGAGGGAAGTTTATAGCAATACAAGCCTACCTCAAGAAACAAGAAAAATCTCAAATAAACCATCTAACCTTAAAGGAAGGTTAGAGAAAGGAACTAGAGAAAGAAGAACAAACAAAACCCACAGTTTGTAGAAGGAAAGAAATCATAACGATCAGAGCAGAAATAAATGAAATAGAAACAAAACATAGCAAAGATCAATAAAACTAAAAGCTGGTTCTTTGAGAAGATAAAAAAAATGATAAACCTTTAGCCAGAATCAAGAAAAAGAGGGAGAGGACTCAAATCAATAAAATTAGAAATGAGAAAGGAGAAGTTGCAACAGACACCACAGAAATACAAAGCATCCTAAGAGACTACTACAAGCAACTCTGCCAATAAAATGGACAACCTGGAAGAAATGGACAAATTCTTAGAAAGGTATAACCTTCCAAGACTGAACCAGGAAGAAATAGAAAATATGAACAGACCAATCACAAGTAATGAAATTGAAACTGTGATTAAAAATCTTCCAACAAACAAAAGTCCAGGACCAGATGGCTTCACAGGTGAATTCTATCAAACCTTTAGAGAAGAGCTAACACCCATCCTTCTCAAACTCTTCTAAAAAATTACAGAGGAAGGAACACTCCCAATCTCATTCTATGAGGCCACCATCACCGTGATACCAAAACCAGACAAAGATACTACAAAAAAAGAAAATTACAGACCAGTATCACGGATGAATATAGATGCAAAAATCCTCAACAAAATACTAGCAAACAGAATCCAACAACACATTAAAAGGATCATACACCATGATCAAGTGGGATTTATCCCAGGGATGCAAGGATTCTTCAATATATGCAAATCAATCAATGTGATATACCATATTATCAAATTGAAGAATAAAAACCATATGGTCATCTCAATAGATGCAGAAAAAGCTTTTGACAAAATTCAACACCCATTTATGATAAAAACTCTCCAGAAAATGGGCATAGAGGGAACCTACCTCAATATAATAAAGGCCATATATGCCAAACCCACAGCAAGCATCATACTCAATTGTGAAAAACTGAAAGCATTTCCACTAAGATCAGGAATGAGACAAAGATGTTCACACTCACCACTCTTATTCTACATAGTTTTGGAAGTCCTAGCCATGGCAGTCAGAGAAGAAAAAGAAATAAAAGGAATACAAATTGGAAAAGAAGAAGTAAAACAGTCACTATTTGCCGATGACATGGTACTATACATAGAATGTCCTAAAGATGCCACCAGCAAACTGCTAGAACTAATCAATGAATTTGGTAAGGTTGCAGGATACAAAATTAATGCACAGAAATCTCTGTCATTCCTATAACCAACAATGAAAATCAAAAAGAGAAATTAAGGAAACACTCCCATTTACCTTTACAACAAAAAGAATAAAATACCTAGGAATAAACCTATCTAAGGAGACAAAAGACCTGCATGCAGAAAACTATAAAACACTGATGAAAGAAATCAAAGATGACATAAACAGATGGAGAAATATACCATGTTCTTGGATTGGAAGAATCAATATTGTGAAAATGACTATACTACC
>NC_041216.1:3922256-3932650 GCF_002837175.3 Physeter macrocephalus
ATCATCTCACACCAGTCAGAATGGCCATCATCAAAAAATCTACAAACAATAAATGCTGGAGAGGGTGTGGAGAAAAGGGAACCCTCTTGCACTGTTGGTGGGAATGTAAATTGATACAGCCACGATGGGGAACAGTATGGAGGTTCCTTAAAAAACCAGGAATAGAACTACCATACGACCCAGCAGTCCCACTACTGGGCATATACCCTGGGAAAACCATAATTCAAAAAGGGTCAGGGGGGGGAGTAGCCCCTGCTCTCCACAACTAGAGAAAGCCCGCACGCAGCAACGAACACCCAACACAGCCAAAAATAAGTAAATTAAATAAATAAATTTATTTAAAAAAAGGGTCATGTACCAGAATGTTCATTACAGCTCTATTTACAATAGCCAGGACATGGAAGCAACCTTAAGTGTCCATCGACAGATGAATGGGTAAAGAAGATGTGGCACATATATACAATGGAATATTCCTCAGCCATAAAAAGTAATGAAATTGAGTGATTTGTAGTGAGGTGGATGGACCTAGAGTCTGTCATACAGAGTGAAGTAAGTCAGAAAGAGAAAAACAAATACCGTATGCTAACACATATATATGGAATCTAAGAAAAAAAAAATGGTCATGAAGAACTAGGGGCAAGATGGGAATACAGACGCAGACCTACTAGAGAATGGACCTGAGGATACGGGGAGGGGAAAGGGTAAGCTGGGACAAAGTGAGAGAGTGGCATGGACATATATACACTACCAAATGTAAAACAGATAGCTAGTGGGAAGCAGTCGCATATCACAGGGAGATCAGCTCTGTGCTTTGTGACCAGCTAGAAGGGTGGGATCGGGAAGGTGGGAGGGTGGGAGGGAGGGAGACGCAAGAGGGAAGAGATAAGGGGATATATGTATATGTAGAGCTGATTCACTTTGTTATAAAACAGAAACTAACACACCACTGTAAAGCAATTATACTCCAATAAAAATGTTTAAAAATAAATAAGTTGGGGGACTTCCCTGGTGGCACAACAGTGGTTAAGAATCTGCCTGCCAATGCAGGCAGCAAGGGTTCGAGCCCTGGTCCGGGAAGATCCCACGTGCCGTGGAGCAACTAAGCCCGTGCACCACAACTACTGAGCCTGCATTCTAGAGCCTGTGAGCCACAACTACTAAGCCCACATGCCACAACTACTGAAGCCCGCGCACCTAGAGCCCATGCTCCACAACAAGAGAAGCCACCACAATGAGAAGCCCGCGCACTGCAGCGAAGAGTAGCCCCTGCTCACAGCAACTAGGGAAAGCCCATGCGCAGCAATGAAGACCCAACGCAGCCAAAAATAAAAATAAATAAATTTATTTAAAAAAAAAAAAAAACAAAAACTCATCATTCTCCAAAGTGGATCTTTTTTATAATATTTATTCTTTTATTTATTCATTCATTCATTCATTCATTCATTTTGGCTGCACCGGGTCTTAGTTGCAGTACACGGGATCTTCACTGCAGCATACGGACTCTTAGTTGCGGCATGCGGGATCTAGTTCCCTGACCAAGAATCGAACCTGGGCCCCTGCATTGGGAGCGCGGAGTACTATCCACGGGACCACCAGGTAAGTTCCCAAAGTGGATCGTATATGTAGGCCTTTGATAATATTTAAATTTCCCTCAGTGTTATAGTAGAAAAATTGTTCTAAATTAATTATAGAAAGTTACATACCATTTAGCTACCTGAAGGGAAACGAGGACATTTCAACAATTTTTGTAAATATTTTCCAAATGCTCAGAATCATGATACTATATAAATAAGTCATTTATGGTACATACTAATAAAAACAGTTTATTTGCATCATGTAGGATTTAGTTTGTCTGCAAATAACAGAAACCCAACAGTGTTGGCTTATTTGTCTGAAGTAACAAGTGATGTGGGGGAAGCAGCCCACAGCTGGTATGGAGGCTCACAGTGTTACAAGGATCCAGGCCCCATCAGTAGTCCTGACCCACTAACATTAGCATGAGGCTTCTGTACCAGCTACAGGGTGGCTACTGCACTCCTAGGCACTCTGGCCATATTGCAAGATGGAAGAAGGATGATGGATGATGGGTGGTGAAGGGCAGAGAGCCAAAGGCACAAGGCAGCCTTGTCTGATAATCAAAAAAATCTTTTCTTTTGCTTTAAGCTCCACTTGTTTCTATTTAAACAGCCAAAATTGGGTCATATGTCTACCCAGAGCTATTGGGGCATCTGTAGAGTTGAATACTTTTCAGTAGGAATTGACATACCAAGGTTCTACTAGTAAGGAAGCAGAGGAGAACAGAAATATTGGGTAAGCAACTGGCCGTTTCTGCCACAATGTCATGGTTTTCATCGTTTCTGTGGTAGAAACTGAAATTGCATGGTACAAGTTACTACCGCTTTCCTCCACTTTGGGTGCGCGGGAAGGATACGCCCACACTCCCTTGAAGCCAGGCACAATCACATGCCTACTTGCAGCTCAGGAAGTTTGAGCAGAAGTGACATATGTAGCACCCAGGCCAAAGCACTGAGCTGCAGTACTTGACTCAAAGGCCTCTTTCCCTGCCACAAGGACCTCGGAGGTAAGGGTCGAATCGAGAAGGAGTACAGTCAGAGCGGTCACTGTGAGCAGAGCTCTCTGACAACCTGCACTAGATGTGGTACTTGGGCAATAAGTAAAGCTTTGGTCTTTTAAGTCACTAGGACTGGTCTGTTACCATAAAACCTAGCCTGTCCTGACTGGCACAAACTGATAGCTATTTGTCTTGTGCTCTCAATTAAATATTTTGTTTGTTTAATAAATAGGTGGGAGTACATTAAAATGTAGTGTATGTACATTCAACAAGCCAGTACCATTTCTTTAAATATAAAGGGTTAAAAATTAGATGATCTACCTTTTTGGAACATGATCTACCTTTTTAGAATGTCAGCAGTTTGGATACGATGATAATCTGTAGATACTTGAAGAGGAACACATAGGCTTCGAAGAGTTAAGTTGGCTCATTGAAGAGGATGTGGAAAGATTTGACCCCTATTAAGGAAGGTCCTTATGGATGGGGGGCAGTTGTCCAAGATAGTGAGGTGGCCCCTTCTACATCTTAATAAGCTCTAACAAAATGATTTTTCACTATTTTCAAATAATTTCAGGCTTACAAAAGTATTGCAACAATAAGACAGAGAATTCCCCCTCAGCTTCACTCATACCACACTCTTCTGCTTTTCTTCTAAATATCTGGAAACTTCTCTGCTTTCCTGGCACATTCATCCTCCTCTTCTTAAACTTGGAATCTTGGAGCTCCTCAAGACTACCTGTAGGCCCCTCTTCTTCTCCATCTACACTCTTTCCTCAGATGAACTGTGTGCACCTAAGGCCTGTTACCACATGGCGTGCCAGGTGACCTGAGCCAGATTTCCACATTTTGTCTGTATATTCTCTTTAACGTATCTAGTAATATCCAATTGTCCACATGATGTTGGCTCTTAAATGTCTCAAATGTACCTCAAACTAAGGTCCCAAACAGAACTTATTATTTTCACACCTCATCTTCCCATCTTCTGGTGTTTCACTGGATTTTACTACAATCCATCAAGCAATGCAAGCCAGAATTCTTATAGCCCTGTTTGACAACTCTCAATTCATCTGTCATTTCTGACATCAAATATCCCTTTCCTTGGGAAGACTTCCCTGACCTCCCTAACGGACAAATCTAGAACTGTCCATCTCACCTTCACTGCACTTATCACAGTTATGATTTTATAATTATTTGTATGACGACTTAACTAACATCTGTTTCCTTAACTAGACCATAAGCTTGTTAAGGGAAGGACTTTGGTTCTGTGTGATGTATCCCCACTTCCTAACCCATTGATTCAAACAGTCAGTGCTCAGTAGTGTTTATTGAATGAATACGTGAATGGGAACCTTTCCAACATGTGACTTTGTTCCTCAAAGTTCTGGCTTCCCTTCCTCTCTTTGGTGGATCACTTAAGGGAGCGAAGATCAGTTCACTTCCTCCTTGTTGAATCACCACTAAGTATTCTTAAGAGACTTCATAAGGGCATACAGATGCAACTTCTCCAGTTTAAGCCAAAACTTTTTCTTGTGTTACCAGTATTCCAGAAATTAAGGTCCTCAGACTTGTAAATGACACACAGCACTCATCCTTGTTCAAGCTGACAGTGGGCACAGCAGAGCGTGCACACACTTGGAGGAAGAACATCCCAGAAGGAGGGCACAGTAAATGCAAAGGCCCTGAGGCAGGAGCTCACCTGATGTACTGAGAAAGATCAAGGCCATCAGTGTCAGGAGTGGAGTGAACTGGGAGGAAAGTCTTTTACCCTGAGATGAAAAACCCATGTAGGTGTTCAAACAGAGTAGCAGCATGATCCAACTTACACTTTAAAAGAATCTCTATAGTTACTACATGCAGACCGGACTGGTCACCCATGTAGGGGTGGAAGGCAAGGGAAGAATTAGGAAAAACAAGTGCTACTACCTACTGTCCCCCACTTTCTGGTCTGCAGTTGGTGGAAGCTGTTCCCTTGAATGGATCTACAAAGAGAAGGTTTATGAGAGAATGGGGTGGAAGAAAGGGGTCAGTAAATGATTAGGGGAGCAGTTCTCTGGTCAACACACAGTGATTCCTATGCAGGACATGACAAGGCTAATCACAGCCTGGGTTTCTGAGCCAGGGCCATTTCTAAAGAAAGGAAGGCAATGTCTTCCTTGAACTGGGCTGGCAGAATTGCTCTGTCTCAGGCTGGAAATGAACAACGTTCAGGTCACTTATGGATGGCCTCCTAGTAAGGCCTTAAGGACTAACTGCAGCTCAGACACATGACTGCTCCATGGCCTGCACAACCGACCACACAGGGACCGTGAGAGGAGAGGTGATCTCAGGCCCTGCAGCACCAGGCTCCCAAGCTGCTGCCCCTCCCATCCAGTCCCGGGCTCAGACTCCTGCCCACCTCTGCCCGGCATTCTTAGATCAGCTCCTTAGGTCTTCACGTAAGGTCTTCTCCACCCCCACCTGGATCCCAGCGGGAGGATTTGACTAATTAGCATCTAGCAGGTGTCTGGAAAGAGCTGCAGGGCAGCAGTGAGGTTATGACTGGCACATGCCCCACCCCCACTCCACTGCTGAGAAATCCTCCACTTAATTAGGCTGCCAGAAGCACTACTTTTTTATTTTTTTAATTCCCTTGTAGGTTCTGATGGCAGTCATGCTTGTGGAAAGTTCTACGCTCTCCTTTCCACTCCTGCCGCCTCAACAATGCTGCTTCAATTAAAGTTACTGCTGCCAGAAGAGGGGGTTTTGTCTCCTCCAGGCCCAAAAGGGCCAGGGCAGGACACAGGCTCCTCCCCAGCCCACAGCCCCGCCCACACTATGGGCAAAGACGACTTGTACTATGGGTGCTTCTATGTACCAGGATTGGTGATTTTTAACATGGTCTGCTGTTTTCTCAACTTTACAATTTTCAGTTAGTTCCAAGGGCTTTTTTTATCACTTCACTGGTTCCTGGACTAAAGATTTAGAAGGCAGTTTAGATACTTCAAATGGTAGATTTGGTCCAGAGATTTATGGTCTTGGGGATAATCGACTCTATAAATTGTGGAATAAAAAGCTTATGCTCAACACAAAGAGTGAACCCTAATATAAGCTATAGACTTTAGTTAATAATAATGTCTCAGTATTGGTTCATCAATTGTTAACAAATGTACCACACTAATGCGAGATGTTAATAATGGGAGAAACTGGGTGAGGAGAGAGAGGTGGGAATGCTGCGTATCATCTGCTTAATTTTTTATGAACCTTAAACTTCTCTAAAAAATAAAAAGTCTCTTAACTAAAAAATAATAATATGGGCAGAGTGAGTAGTTGAGGGTATCGATGAAACAAAATTAGCCAATAGTTGGTAATTTTTGAAGCTGAATCATGGTCCACGGATGGGGATTCATTATATTATTATATGTCCACAATAAAAGTTTTTAAAATCTTATGCTATTTTAATAGCATGCCTTTTTCATTATAAAAATAATTCACACACATTGTACACATTTGAAAAATATTGGAAAGTACCTATAATGGAGTCACTCAAAAATATCTACTATAACATTTTGGCGTGGACATATATACAAATAGCAAAACCGAGATCATACTGAATAAGAAGTTTTAGATCTACCTTTCTTTTAAACTTAGTATTGCACCATAAACATCTTCCCACGTCTTAAAATATCTCCAAAAGCATGCTTTTAAATAGTTGCCGTAAGATTTCATAGGGTGGTTGTACTATATACAATCTAGAAATTAAATATCCACCTGAATGGCCCTCATCCCATATGGTTGGGATTGTCAGAGGTGTGAGATCTGCAATGCTCACCTAGTCCTGCCACAGAGCGGCCTGAAAGTTTCGTTTTTTTGTTTTTTTTTGCTGTTCTTGGCTTTTTCCTTAAGCTTTTCACCCCGTGTCTCAATCATGGACCTCACAGGTTTCTTGGCCTTTTCAGAATCTTCAAATTTCTTCATGGCTGTGGGAGCACGGATCTTACTGCTCTCCTCTGCTTCACGAAGGAGCCGCAGAAAGTCATTCTGGCAATTGAAAGTGCCATTCAATAGAATCAAGGCACTTTGCTGTTGGACCTCAGGGCGGTACTTGTCATAAAACAGCCGGTGCACAGCGTCTATCAACTTGCCTGCGTACTTCAGTGTTAGGTTCTTCTGAAAACCTACCACAAACACCAGCTCAAACTGGTTGTCCAGTTTATACCTGAGCGTGAGTGCCTCATGGGTGAAGGAGTTGTTACCTCCCCTTTCCTGCCGCAGTACCGAACGAATCAACGCGTTAATGAGCCGGGTACATGAGTCGCTCACGCCCTGGAAGCACCGGAGCACGAGCCGCCTTTGGAGAAAATGGTGAAGAAGCTGAGCATGGCGGCAGCGGGCAAGGAGCCGGGCCGGCGCCGGGAACTCAGGCCGAGATCGTCACTGCTTCCTGCTGCGCCAAGCGCTGGACACGTCCCACCAGTGGCCCCGGACACCGGCTCCAATGGTATTGTTTTGCAAGTTTCATTTTTCAATTGTTTCTTGCTAGTATGTATCGACAGAAATACATTTGTTTTGTATATTGACCTTGTATCCAGTAGCCTTTTAAAATTCACTTATTAATTCTATGAAACTTCCACATATTTAATTTAAAAAATATCTTAATCGATCTTAACGTTCCAGCTGGTATTTTCATTATTTTAAAGCATCCCATTTATTGACCATCACCGCTTATCTTTCTGGCTCACTCTCTTAAATATCCTGAATCCATTAACTTTCTAACCTCTTCAGGACCTCCAGCCCATTGACCCTACCACCTTTTTATTGCCCTTCATCTTGCTTACTTACCTGTTGGGGTCCATGGTCTTGTCATTATCATTACTTTCTTGCCCTCTTTCCTCTATATAGATCTTGCTTGGATACATTCTTGTTTAAATCCAAATCCCAGGCTCAACATGGTTGAGAAAAAGACACAACGATATTGGCTAGTTTCACTATAAATGGGCCTGTGATGTTACTCATTTCCCCAGTCCATTTGTTCTTCTACTCTTAACCGACTATCTTACACCCTCTGTCTTCTCAAACCTCCAAAGCCTCCTCTCCACCCTCACTCTCAAATGGTGATCTTGCTTCTTATTTCATTAGAAAAGCAATCAAAAGAGAACTTCTACATTCTACGACCACCACATCAACCTACCCACCAGTATCTGCACTCCTTTATTCGAGCACATTTCTCCTACAATAGTTTTATCTCTCTCTCTCTCACCTCTTCCATTACTCCCTCTCTAATGATTCCTTCTCAGCAGCTTACAAACAGGCTATGTTATCTCCTGTCTTAAAAACCAAATTAGGAAAAAAAAACCCAACTGCATCGTTTGACATGATAACCACTACCATGTGCGGCTATTTGAATTTAAATGCAAAATAATTAAAATTAAATGAAACAAAATTCAGTTTCTCAGTCCTACTGGTTACATTTTAAGTTCTCAATAGCCACCTGGGCTTAGTGGCTATTGTATTCATGTAATTATAGAACATATCCATCATTGCACAATGTTCTATCGTCCAGTGCTAAGTTAGAAGATAAGGTGAAAGAGAAGACCACACTTATGAGAGCAACAAATTACCTAGGAATAGGAAAAAAATAGCTCTCTGTTAAACCACATGACTTATTTGGTCACAGACCCCCTGTCTAGACCTCTCTGTATTTCAGGTCACAGCCAAAGTCTCATCTCTTTGGGAATCTTTCCTGACTCTTCCAGGCTGACTCAGAGGTTACTCCAGTACCCCCCAGTGCAACATACAGTTGATTCTCATTATTTGCAGATTCCGTGTTTGCAAATTTTCCTACTTGCTAAAATTCATTTTTAACCCCAAGAAGGAGGGCAGGAGAGGGGAGAAGAAAGCAGCAGCAATGACAGAGGTGGTAGAGAACCAGGGAAGGTTTAGGACTGGATGTTTTGGATGAGATCCAGAGCCTCCCTCTTTTTTTTTTTTTTCTTCAGCTAAGACAGCAGAAGAGATGATTTGTTGTACACATGTTACATTCAGCCACAAGTGAGAACAGAACTAGTCCAGAATGTCAAAGGTCCAGGGCAAAGCACCAAAAGGGACCGTTTTGATACGAGCAATGGGGTTCTCTCAAAGGTGGCCATCGATGTTCCAGATCCACTGAGACAAGCTCTAGACAGTAGGCAAGCAGTCCAATAATTTGTACCAGTGTCCCTGGCCTCTGGCTTCCCTTGTTTCTGCTCCTGTGGCTTCCTAGAGCCTCTCTCTTTTTCTCCAGGGCAGCTGTGAGAGGCAGGGTGGGGCTCACATCTCCAGGGCAATCAGGAAGTGCCCGATTGCTATGGCCTAAAGTGCTTTCCATTTTCCGGGGTGCGGCCTAAGCCCTAAAGTGACCCAGCCTTGAGTAAGTTCTGATTGCTCACCCATCCAGGAAATTACCTTCTGTCTGGCAGAGATTCTGTTGAAAATGACTTTGGGTGGGGGACTAGGTCCCCACTCCAAGGTGATATGGCCTGGATAGCTTGGAGGGAGTCTGGGATATCTTGGGGTGACCTAGGTCAGAGAAGCAAGGAGGGGGCAGGACTGTCTGCCCTTATAGTGGTTCATCAGAGATGAGAGATGAGGCCTGAAGCCTCTCTGTCTCCCATGGCAGTCACCACAGGCACTCAACCCAGTACCTTTCCCTTAGGACCCCCATGCAGCCTCAAAGGACATCTGCAATGGGGAAGGTAGGGGAACCACCCAGGGCAGCCCGCAGGTTCAGAGAGGGCAATGGAGTCACACAAGGTCACACAGCCAACCAGAGACAGAAGCAGAATGGAATCTAGTTCTCACTCCCACACTCAGTTATTTTTGTTTTCCCTCCAAATTGTCAGTTTCTTTTTTTTTTTTTTTTTCAGTATTAATGCTTTATTTCCTAAACAGGGTAGTGGTTTCACAGGTGTTTATTACATTAGTCCTTATAGCCTCTGTATGTCTGAAATACATCATAATTTTAAAGGGGGTAAATGGTAAATTTGTAGAATACAAGAACTGTTTAGAGGAGAGCTTGCTGAGGGAGGGGGCATAGGGGTGAATAAGTAACAGTCGTGTCTCAGGGCCGAGGAACTGATCTCCATCCCCTTCCTCCCCACTGCAGTTTCCTTGGTTCAGGTTTTCATCTTTTCAATAGCTTCCTGTTTGTTTTTCCTTGTTAAAGTCTTGTTCCCCAGAATTTATTGTTTATAGCTCTGAGTGGAATTGTCAGTTTCTGAAGGACCAAGACTCTTGTCCTGTGTCAGTCCCTTCTCCTTTACTTCCACCAGGGCCCAGACTCCAGAGCTAGTTTCCTAGCAGATGGGTTTGGTCATTTCTGTTAACACCCAGGCGAGATGCAGATCCACTCCCTGCTATTTCTTAAAGGCACCCACGCACAGAGGCCACAAGGGAAGAGACTAGATTGTCTAATCCAACTGCCACCTGATGCTTGGATGCTGCAACGACATTCCTGCTTGTGGGTGGGTGGCTGGCTGCATTTTGCTCACACACGCCGTTAGCAGACAGTTCATTATGGTTCAAGTCAGTCTTTTTATTTCTAAAGAAATGTGTAAAAAAGATATTCCTCATCCTAAATGGAAACTGGGTGCTTGTGGTTTGCCCCCCACATACCCTGGATCTGCCTTTGGAGTCTGCACAAAACACAACCTCCCTCAATCTCATCTCAAACCTGCAGAGAGTTGAAGATAGACCCATGTCCCCAGAAATGGGTTCAAGGCTTGGTTTCACTCCTCTAGTTTCTTTAATTTCCTGTAAACAGCATGCGTTTATTTGCTTTTGTAATTATAAAGGAAGCTCCTTATTT
>NC_041216.1:3933326-3936358 GCF_002837175.3 Physeter macrocephalus
TTGTTTTTTTTTGCTGTTCTTGGCTTTTTCCTTAAGCTTTTCACCCCGTGTCTCAATCATGGACCTCACAGGTTTCTTGGCCTTTTCAGAATCTTCAAATTTCTTCATGGCTGTGGGAGCACGGATCTTACTGCTCTCCTCTGCTTCACGAAGGAGCCGCAGAAAGTCATTCTGGCAATTGAAAGTGCCATTCAATAGAATCAAGGCACTTTGCTGTTGGACCTCAGGGCGGTACTTGTCATAAAACAGCCGGTGCACAGCGTCTATCAACTTGCCTGCGTACTTCAGTGTTAGGTTCTTCTGAAAACCTACCACAAACACCAGCTCAAACTGGTTGTCCAGTTTATACCTGAGCGTGAGTGCCTCATGGGTGAAGGAGTTGTTACCTCCCCTTTCCTGCCGCAGTACCGAACGAATCAACGCGTTAATGAGCCGGGTGCATGAGTCGCTCACGCCCTGGAAGCACCGGAGCACGAGCCGCCTTTGGAGAAAATGGTGAAGAAGCTGAGCATGGCGGCAGCGGGCAAGGAGCCGGGCCGGCGCCGGGAACTCAGGCCGAGATCGTCACTGCTTCCTGCTGCGCCAAGCGCTGGACACGTCCCACCAGTGGCCCCGGACACCGGCTCCAATGGTATTGTTTTGCAAGTTTCATTTTTCAATTGTTTCTTGCTAGTATGTATCGACAGAAATACATTTGTTTTGTATATTGACCTTGTATCCAGTAGCCTTTTAAAATTCACTTATTAATTCTATGAAACTTCCACATATTTAATTTAAAAAATATCTTAATCGATCTTAACGTTCCAGCTGGTATTTTCATTATTTTAAAGCATCCCATTTATTGACCATCACCGCTTATCTTTCTGGCTCACTCTCTTAAATATCCTGAATCCATTAACTTTCTAACCTCTTCAGGACCTCCAGCCCATTGACCCTACCACCTTTTCATTGCCCTTCATCTTGCTTACTTACCTGTTGGGGTCCATGGTCTTGTCATTATCATTACTTTCTTGCCCTCTTTCCTCTATATAGATCTTGCTTGGATACATTCTTGTTTAAATCCAAATCCCAGGCTCAACATGGTTGAGAAAAAGACACAACGATATTGGCTAGTTTCACTATAAATGGGCCTGTGATGTTACTCATTTCCCCAGTCCATTTGTTCTTCTACTCTTAACCGACTATCTTACACCCTCTGTCTTCTCAAACCTCCAAAGCCTCCTCTCCACCCTCACTCTCAAATGGTGATCTTGCTTCTTATTTCATTAGAAAAGCAATCAAAAGAGAACTTCTACATTCTACGACCACCACATCAACCTACCCACCAGTATCTGCACTCCTTTATTCGAGCACATTTCTCCTACAATAGTTTTATCTCTCTCTCTCTCACCTCTTCCATTACTCCCTCTCTAATGATTCCTTCTCAGCAGCTTACAAACAGGCTATGTTATCTCCTGTCTTAAGAACCAAATTAGGGCTTCCCTGGTGGCGCAGTGGATAAGAATCTGCCTGCCAATGCAGGGGACATGGGTTCGATCCCTGGTCCGGGAAAATCTCACTTGCGGTGGAGACACTAAGCCCATGCGCCTCAACTACTGAGCCTGTGCTCAGGAGCCTGCGAGCCGCAACTACTGAACCCCGCGTGCCTAGAGCCCGTGCTCCGCAACAAGAGAAGCCACCGTGATAAGAAGCCCGCGCACCGCAACGAAGAGTAGCCCCCACTCACCGCAACTAGAGAAAGCCCACGCACAGCAATGAAGACCCAACGCAGCCAAAAAAAGAAAAAAAAATAAAACCAAATCCCTCCTCTGACAGCACACTTTTTTCTAGGTACCGTCTCATTTTTCTAATCTACTTTATAGCAAAACATCTCAAAAGATTGCCTTTATCCTCTCTCTCTACTTTGTCTACTCCCATTCTCTCTTGGACCCACTCCAGTCCACTTACCCTAGCCGCAGGGAGTGCTGTAACAGGGAGCAGAGAAAAGAGCAGTGTCTAGAGAGAGGGATGATTGGACTCTAATCCAGTCAGGCTTTGCCCCAACTATTACACCAAAACTGCTCTTGTCAAGATCACCAATGACCTCCATGTTGCTAAGTACAGTGGTCAGTTACCCTCTCACTTGCTCATCTACAGCCCAGATGATCACTTCCTCCTTGAAACTCATTTGACCTCACAGGGACACCCTTCTCTCTTTGTTCTCTTTTTCCCTCCCGGGCTTTCCTCCCATCTTCCCAACCTCTACCTGAAGTGCCCAGGACCCAGTCTCAGACCTCTTCTCTTGTCTGCACATGGTTGATGGTTCTCAACCCTATCAGATCCAATGTTCCCTTTTAATTTAACTTAATTTATTTTTAAAATGTTTGAAGTGCCCGATTGCTATGGCCTAAAGTGCTTTCCATTTTCCGGGGTGCGGCCTAAGCCCTAAAGTGACCCAGCCTTGAGTAAGTTCTGATTGCTCACCCATCCAGGAAATTACCTTCTGTCTGGCAGAGATTCTGTTGAAAATGACTTTGGGTGGGGGACTAGGTCCCCACTCCAAGGTGATATGGCCTGGATAGCTTGGAGGGAGTCTGGGATATCTTGGGGTGACCTAGGTCAGAGAAGCAAGGAGGGGGCAGGACTGTCTGCCCTTATAGTGGTTCATCAGAGATGAGAGATGAGGCCTGAAGCCTCTCTGTCTCCCATGGCAGTCACCACAGGCACTCAACCCAGTACCTTTCCCTTAGGACCCCCATGCAGCCTCAAAGGACATCTGCAATGGGGAAGGTAGGGGAACCACCCAGGGCAGCCTGCAGGTTCAGAGAGGGCAATGGAGTCACACAAGGTCACACAGCCAACCAGAGACAGAAGCAGAATGGAATCTAGTTCTCACTCCCACACTCAGTTATTTTTGTTTTCCCTCCAAATTGTCAGTTTCTTTTTTTTTTTTTTTTTTTTCATTATTAATGCTTTTCCTAAACAGGGTAGTGGTTTCACAGGTGTTTATTACATTAGTCCTTATAGCCTCTGTATGTCTGAAATACACCATA
>NC_041216.1:3942397-3946943 GCF_002837175.3 Physeter macrocephalus
CCGTGAGCCATGGCCGCTGAGCCTGCGCGTCCGGAGCCTGTGCTCCGCAACGGGAAAGGCCACAACAGTGAGAGGCCCGCGTACCGCAAAAAAAAAAAAGTTTTATCATAAATAATGTCAAACATACAAATGAAAGTGGAGAGAACAGTATAATGTAGTCCCATATATCTATTACCTGGGTTCAATATTTAACAATACTTCTCCCCATTTGCTTTATCTATCCCTTTTTCTCTTTTACTTTTTTCTTTGCAGAAGTCTGGGATTTGAAAGCAAATCCCAGACACCAGTCATTTCACTCCTACCTACTTCAGTATGCATTTCTTTTTTCTTTTTCTTTCTTTCTTTTGTAATTCAAGCAAGATCGATTGCATTTCTTAAAGACATGGGCCATTGTCTTGCGAAACCACAATGCCATGACCATACCTAACAGCATTTAAAATAGTTCTTTGGTATCATTTAATATCCAGTCCATAATTTCACTTTCCCTAATGTCTCAGATTAGTCTTATTACAGTGGATTTGTTCAAACAGGTCTCCACATTACATTTTGCTGCCGTATCCTTTCAACTTTATTCATTGTCAGCAGTCCTCCTCTTCCCTTTACTTTTCATACCATTGACTTATTGCAGAAACCAGCTCAAATGTCCTGTAGAATGTTCCACATTCTGGATTTACTTCTTTTTTCTAACAAATCTTTTGTAATTTGCCCTTTACTGTCCTGAAATGAAATTGAGAAATAATGTAGCTACTGTATTAGTTAGGGTCTGGCAGGAAACAGATGGCACACTCAAGCCGAGTCCAGTCAAGGCCAGTTTTATGAAGGGATTATTGACAAAGATTGGGCAAAGTTAAGGGAACCAACAAGAAATGAGGAAGCACTAGAGGACGTGTCTGCCATCCCTGGGCCTGAAGGACCAAGATGAGGGAGTGGTATCACCCTTTGGCTGAACCTCACAGGAAGCCACTGGGCAAGGGAGCTGGTTGATGTCATTTATGAAAGTTGGCCTCCTGGGGCAGGTAGCAGGGTGCAGAAGAGCAGAGAGTAGGTCGGGTCCAGAGGGACAAATGACGTATACCCCTCAAAGCAATCTACACACATAATTTCAAAATAATGAATTGAATTTCCTGTATTACAAGGAGAAACAAGAGGAAACTAATGTATAAAGTATTATATATTTGAATATGCAAAAATTTTGCACAACTTCACCAGAAGCCTTAATGGAATCATCAGATGCTTGCAGCCGTTTCTAGAATCACTGTGTCTGCCAAAGCTGCACATGCAGACTGATCCAGGAGAACTGGAGTGGCATCTCAAATACAGAGAGAAGCCGTGTTGTTGATTTTCGAATCAAGACCAAGCACCCTCTTGCATCAATTACAGGGAAATGGCGTTCCTGGGAAACTTGGTGAATATTAAAACAATACCCCGAATACTCGGTGTTTATGTGGAGAATAGATTTAGGCTCTACATTGAGATAAATAATAAACATATTTTTTACCAAATGAATGTCTGATAGAACATTTGAAAATCATATGGAATGTGGGACAATTTCTGTTATGCAGGACTGTCCCGTGCATTGCAGGATGCCGAGGAGCCCTGGCCCCACCCACTAAAGCCTCATAGTGCTCCCCACCCTAATCATGAATACATAACCCCCCCCCGCAAAAATGTCCTGGCAATTTTCCAAAATTTTTTCTGGTGGGTGGGTCATCCTATTGGAGAATCATTGGCTTAAGTGATCTCCTCCGGTCTCATGGATTTAAGTACACTGACGGCTTCCAAATTATTCATTGTCTCATCCTCTCTCCTGAGTGTACGCTTGTAGATTAAATTTCTACTTCATGTCTCTGTTTACATCACTAACTGGCACCTCAGCGTTTACATGTTACAACCAAAACCTTGAACCTACTTCCTAAACAGGGTAGTGGTTTCACAGGTGTTTATTACATTAGTCCTTATAGCCTCTGTATGTCTGAAATACATCATAATTTTAAAGGGGGTAAATGGTAAATTTGTAGAATACAAGAACTGTTTAGAGGAGAGCTTGCTGAGGGAGGGGGCATAGGGGTGAATAAGTAACAGTCGTGTCTCAGGGCCGAGGAACTGATCTCCATCCCCTTCCTCCCCACTGCAGTTTCCTTGGTTCAGGTTTTCATCTTTTCAATAGCTTCCTGTTTGTTTTTCCTTGTTAAAGTCTTGTTCCCCAGAATTTATTGTTTATAGCTCTGAGTGGAATTGTCAGTTTCTGAAGGACCAAGACTCTTGTCCTGTGTCAGTCCCTTCTCCTTTACTTCCACCAGGGCCCAGACTCCAGAGCTAGTTTCCTAGCAGATGGGTTTGGTCATTTCTGTTAACACCCAGGCGAGATGCAGATCCACTCCCTGCTATTTCTTAAAGGCACCCACGCACAGAGGCCACAAGGGAAGAGACTAGATTGTCTAATCCAACTGCCACCTGATGCTTGGATGCTGCAACGACATTCCTGCTTGTGGGTGGGTGGCTGGCTGCATTTTGCTCACACACGCCGTTAGCAGACAGTTCATTATGGTTCAAGTCAGTCTTTTTATTTCTAAAGAAATGTGTAAAAAAGATATTCCTCATCCTAAATGGAAACTGGGTGCTTGTGGTTTGCCCCCCACATACCCTGGATCTGCCTTTGGAGTCTGCACAAAACACAACCTCCCTCAATCTCATCTCAAACCTGCAGAGAGTTGAAGATAGACCCATGTCCCCAGAAATGGGTTCAAGGCTTGGTTTCACTCCTCTAGTTTCTTTAATTTCCTGTAAACAGCATGCGTTTATTTGCTTTTGTAATTATAAAGGAAGCTCCTTATTTTAAAATTTTTTTTATTATGGTAAATTTCATATAGGAAAATGCACAAATCTTAACTGTACAGCTCAATTTTTCCCTATGTATACACCCACATAACCTCCACCCAGTTCAAGATATAGAACATTTCTATCTCCCTGGAAGTTTCCTTGTGCCTTTTTCAATCAATACCCAATCCACCAGAGGTAACGACTATTCTGATTTCTGTCACCATAGGTTAGTTTTGCTTATTCTTGAACTTCTTATGAATGGAACCATATAGTATGTATTCTTCTGTGTCTGGTTTCTTTGTCTTAGCACAATGTTTTTGAGATTTATCTGTGTTGTTCTGTGTACTAGTATTTTTAAAATTTTGATTATTGCTGGTAATATTTCATTTTGTGAATACATCACAAAGTGTTTTATTCTCCTGTTGATGGATATTTGGATTTTGTCCAATTTTGGCTGTTGGCTAAAGTTGCTATGAACGTTCTTGTACCAGACTTCTGACAGACATATGAACTAATCTTTCTTGGGTGTATGTCTGCATGTGGAATTGTTGCGCCATAGTGTAGATGTATGTCTGGCTTTTTAAGAAATTGCCAAATAATAACATATGAGAATTCAAGTTAGTCCACATCCTCAGCAACCCTAGATGACAGGTTTTTTTTTAAAGCCATTCTTCTGAATGTATCAAGTATCGCATTGTTGCTTTGACTTGCATTCTTTGATGAGATATTATTTTAAGCAGTTTCACACATTACTGGCCATTTGTCCTTCGTGAAATGCTTGTTCCAAGTCTTTTACTCATTTTGAATTGAACGTTTGTATTTTTCTTAACGATTTATAAGGGTTCTTTCTATATTCTGGATATGATTTATCAGTCTCTACCTTGCTGATTTGTTTTCTTAATGATATCTGTTGATGATTAGATGTTTTTAAGTCCAATTTATCAATTTTTTAATAGTTAAGTGCATTTTGTGATCTGATTAAGAAATCTTTGCCTACCCCAATATCAAAAAAACTCTATGTATTTATTTAGAAGTTTGAGTGTTGAAGTTTTTACATTTAGGTCTATGATCCACCTTAGAATTATTTTTTGTGTATAGTTTAAGGGTCAGCGTTCTTTTTTCTCCACATACATCTAATTGTTCCAATATCATTTATTAAAACGCCATCCTTCCTTTACTTAATTACAATGACACCTTTGATGAAAATCAAGAGGGAATACACGTGTGGGTCCATTCTAGACTCTTTATTCTGTTCCAGTGATCGTATTTGTCTATTTTTGCTTCAAAAGCTCCCTGCTATTAATTACTATAGCTTTATAGTAAATCTTGAAATCTGGTGACGTAAGTCTTCCAACTTTTTTTCAAGAGTTCTTGGATATTCTGGGCTTCCCTGGTGGTGCAGTGGTTAAGAATCCACCTGTCAATGCAGGAGATTCGGGTTCGAGCCCTCGTCCGGGAAGATCCCACATGCCGCGGAGCAACTAAGCCCGTGCGCCACAACTACCGAGCCTGCGCTCTAGAGCCCACGAGCCTCAACTACCAAGGCTTCGTGCTACAACTACTGAAGACTGCACGCCTAGAGCCTGTGCTCCGCAACAAGAAAAGCCACCGCAATGAGGAGCCCGTGCGTCGCAACGAAGAACAGCTCCGGCTTGCCACACCTAGAGGATACAACTAGAGACAGCCCGCGCACAGTAACGAAGACCCAACGCAGCCAAAAAAAAAA
>NC_041216.1:3950303-3955728 GCF_002837175.3 Physeter macrocephalus
TTTTATCGGGCTTCCCTGGTGGCGCAGTGGTTGAGAATCCGCCTGCCGATGCAGGGGACACGGGTTCGTGCCCCGGTCCGGGAAGATCCCACATGCCGTGGAGCTGCTGGGCCCGTGAGCCATGGCCGCTGAGCCTGCGCGTCCGGAGCCTGTGCTCCGCAACGGGAAAGGCCACAACAGTGAGAGGCCCGCGTACCGCAAAAAAAAAAAAGTTTTATCATAAATAATGTCAAACATACAAATGAAAGTGGAGAGAACAGTATAATGTAGTCCCATATATCTATTACCTGGGTTCAATATTTAACAATACTTCTCCCCATTTGCTTTATCTATCCCTTTTTCTCTTTTACTTTTTTCTTTGCAGAAGTCTGGGATTTGAAAGCAAATCCCAGACACCAGTCATTTCACTCCTACCTACTTCAGTATGCATTTCTTTTTTCTTTTTCTTTCTTTCTTTTGTAATTCAAGCAAGATCGATTGCATTTCTTAAAGACATGGGCCATTGTCTTGCGAAACCACAATGCCATGACCATACCTAACAGCATTTAAAATAGTTCTTTGGTATCATTTAATATCCAGTCCATAATTTCACTTTCCCTAATGTCTCAGATTAGTCTTATTACAGTGGATTTGTTCAAACAGGTCTCCACATTACATTTTGCTGCCGTATCCTTTCAACTTTATTCATTGTCAGCAGTCCTCCTCTTCCCTTTACTTTTCATACCATTGACTTATTGCAGAAACCAGCTCAAATGTCCTGTAGAATGTTCCACATTCTGGATTTACTTCTTTTTTCTAACAAATCTTTTGTAATTTGCCCTTTACTGTCCTGAAATGAAATTGAGAAATAATGTAGCTACTGTATTAGTTAGGGTCTGGCAGGAAACAGATGGCACACTCAAGCCGAGTCCAGTCAAGGCCAGTTTTATGAAGGGATTATTGACAAAGATTGGGCAAAGTTAAGGGAACCAACAAGAAATGAGGAAGCACTAGAGGACGTGTCTGCCATCCCTGGGCCTGAAGGACCAAGATGAGGGAGTGGTATCACCCTTTGGCTGAACCTCACAGGAAGCCACTGGGCAAGGGAGCTGGTTGATGTCATTTATGAAAGTTGGCCTCCTGGGGCAGGTAGCAGGGTGCAGAAGAGCAGAGAGTAGGTCGGGTCCAGAGGGACAAATGACGTATACCCCTCAAAGCAATCTACACACATAATTTCAAAATAATGAATTGAATTTCCTGTATTACAAGGAGAAACAAGAGGAAACTAATGTATAAAGTATTATATATTTGAATATGCAAAAATTTTGCACAACTTCACCAGAAGCCTTAATGGAATCATCAGATGCTTGCAGCCGTTTCTAGAATCACTGTGTCTGCCAAAGCTGCACATGCAGACTGATCCAGGAGAACTGGAGTGGCATCTCAAATACAGAGAGAAGCCGTGTTGTTGATTTTCGAATCAAGACCAAGCACCCTCTTGCATCAATTACAGGGAAATGGCGTTCCTGGGAAACTTGGTGAATATTAAAACAATACCCCGAATACTCGGTGTTTATGTGGAGAATAGATTTAGGCTCTACATTGAGATAAATAATAAACATATTTTTTACCAAATGAATGTCTGATAGAACATTTGAAAATCATATGGAATGTGGGACAATTTCTGTTATGCAGGACTGTCCCGTGCATTGCAGGATGCCGAGGAGCCCTGGCCCCACCCACTAAAGCCTCATAGTGCTCCCCACCCTAATCATGAATACATAACCCCCCCCCCGCAAAAATGTCCTGGCAATTTTCCAAAATTTTTTCTGGTGGGTGGGTCATCCTATTGGAGAATCATTGGCTTAAGTGATCTCCTCCGGTCTCATGGATTTAAGTACACTGACGGCTTCCAAATTATTCATTGTCTCATCCTCTCTCCTGAGTGTACGCTTGTAGATTAAATTTCTACTTCATGTCTCTGTTTACATCACTAACTGGCACCTCAGCGTTTACATGTTACAACCAAAACCTTGAACCTACTCCTGAACACAGGCACCCCCAACCTTTTCCTCCCCCAGATTTTTTTTTTTTTTTTTGGCTGCATTGTGTCTTCGTTGCTGCGCATGGGCTTTCTCTTCATTGTGATGTGCATAGTTCTCATTGCGGTGGCTTCTCTTGCTGCGGAGCATGGGCTCTAGGCATGCGGGCTTTAATAGTTGTGGCCCCCGGGCTCAGTAGTTACGGCTCGTGGGCTCTAGAGTGCAGGCTCAGCAGTTGTGGCGCATGGGCTTAGTTGCTCCAAGGCATGTGGGATCTTCCCAGACCTGATTTATCAGTCTCTACCTTGCTGATTTGTTTTCTTAATGATATCTGTTGATGATTAGATGTTTTTAAGTCCAATTTATCAATTTTTTAATAGTTAAGTGCATTTTGTGATTTGATTAAGAAATCTTTGCCTACCCCAATATCAAAAAAACTCTATGTATTTATTTAGAAGTTTGAGTGTTGAAGTTTTTACATTTAGGTCTATGATCCACCTTAGAATTATTTTTTGTGTATAGTTTAAGGGTCAGCGTTCTTTTTTCTCCACATACATCTAATTGTTCCAATATCATTTATTAAAACGCCATCCTTCCTCTACTTAATTACAATGACACCTTTGATGAAAATCAAGAGGGAATACACGTGTGGGTCCATTCTAGACTCTTTATTCTGTTCCAGTGATCGTATTTGTCTATTTTTGCTTCAAAAGCTCCCTGCTATTAATTACTATAGCTTTATAGTAAATCTTGAAATCTGGTGACGTAAGTCTTCCAACTTTTTTTCAAGAGTTCTTGGATATTCTGGGCTTCCCTGGTGGTGTAGTGGTTAAGAATCCACCTGTCAATGCAGGAGATTCGGGTTCGAGCCCTCGTCCGGGAAGATCCCACATGCCGCGGAGCAACTAAGCCCGTGCGCCACAACTACCGAGCCTGCGCTCTAGAGCCCACGAGCCTCAACTACCAAGGCTTCGTGCTACAACTACTGAAGACTGCACGCCTAGAGCCTGTGCTCCACAACAAGAAAAGCCACCGCAATGAGGAGCCCGTGCGTCGCAACGAAGAACAGCTCCGGCTTGCCACACCTAGAGGATACAACTAGAGACAGCCCGCGCACAGTAACGAAGACCCAACGCAGCCAAAAAAAAAAAGAAAAAAAATTCTTGGATATTCTAGGTCCTTTAATTATCACATAAATTTTGCTATCACCTTGTCAATTTACACACACACACATACTACACACATGGCTTGCGGGAATTTTAATTGGATTGCATTGAACCTATAGACCAATTTAGAAAAAATCAATAACAGTATTGAGTCTTCCAATTTATGAACATGGAATATCTGTCCATTTACTGAGGTAATCTTTAATTTTTCTCCAGATATATTTTATAGTTTTCAGTGTCAAGGTCTTGCACACCTTTCAATAGATTTATTCCTAGGTATTTAACATTTTTCATGCAGTTACAAATAGTATTTTTTTATTTATGAAATTTATTTTCTTATATAAATTATGTATTTCTCTGGGCAGACAACCTTCACCTTATTGCACTAATAGCACATCTGTAATACCAAGCTACAGGACAAGTCTTAACAAGGTTTGTATTCAACGTACCACTTGTCTACCGGGTACTGTAGAAAAAGATGAGGAAAAGCCAGGATTGATCTCAGGTGAAGAATGGGGAGGGGGCAATGTGTCTCCCCTCTGACAGTTGGTTTTCTCCTGGGAAGGGGAACATGCAAAGTTATGTCTGGATTCTGGAAGGGGGAGGAGATCTTGGGGGCTGAGAAGCCCAGTGCAACACTGCAGCTTGGCTCCCTTTATCTCTGAGGGAAACAGGGACTCCTCTTTCACTCATCTGTAACACATCACTCTGGCCTAGCTGATGCTTTGGGGAAACAGGGACAGGGGTCATCCTCGAATTAGCAGCAATTAAGAACAGGCCATACACTGCCACAGTGTGCCACAGTCCCTGGGGGTCCCTGGCCCCAGGGACCTGAAAGCTGTGTATCCTAGGGAGAGGTGCCACTCAAGACCCAGAGATGGCTCTGGAAGTCTCTTTATCTAATGGAGCTGGGGATGATGCTTGGACATCCCCATGACCACACTTAGCTAGCAAAGCTCTGGTGTTGGATCTTCTAACCATTGGTCAAAGCTGTAATGAGACTGAGTCTGTAGGCAGAGTGAAGGGATGCCTGAGTAGGAAGGGGGAGGAGCGTGGGGATGGGGGCGGGTAATGGGCAGTGATTGTAACATGATTAGGTCCTCCTTGCAGATGGAGGCTGGGCTGAACCGGGAGTGGGGTTAGGAGGGGCTGCAAGCCCCCGCCCGGAGCTCCTTTCACTCTGCCTTTGAACGACACTGAAGACAAGTTGCTCACATGCTCTAGAGCACATTCTTGATACAGGGATGGGGGCTTTGGGGGGAAGTGGTGATTTGGTATTGGCCAAGAGCCACATTAAGCCTTTATGAGGGCAACCACCACAGCCTTGGTATTGAGACAGCATAGGTCACAGTAGATCTGGCCAGTGCCCACAAAGACGATGGGTTTGTTTGTGACGTAGGTCATAGGTGTGTGTCCACAGCTGCTCCACAGCCCCGGCACGAAATGTATTGCAGGCAGCAATGAGGACACTGAAGCCATTCTCTAACAGCCAGAAAGAAATCTTGGCAAGATTAATGGATTTCCCCACGTCGTTCACACCACAGAAAGTGACCACATAAGGGCGCTGATGGTGCTGGGCATCCATGATATACTGGAACATGTCTACACAGCGCTGTGGCTGCAGAAGCTGCACCAGGGACTCTTGGAGAGCTTGCTTTATGGTGGAAGTCACCTTGCTGAACACATCCCCATCAACTTCCCTTCCAGCTTGTTGGCCAGATTCACGGAGTTGCACTGCAATGTCTGCTGCCACGTTTTTAGCAATGAGAAGGTCATGCATCTTGTCCAGCACAGATTCCATGTCTTCACGACTCAAGCTCTTGGAACCCTCAAGGCCCTTCAGCATCCCAAACATGCCACCCAGATTCCCCTTGGTAGCACTAGGTTTGATGGAGTTTTGAGCAGCCCCTTTGTCATCTGAGCTGCTGCAGTCCAGATCCTGAAGCTGCCTCTCAGACCCAATCCCTCGAATCAAGTTGATGCCCTCGGCCGGGGCCACCTCAGGGGCTCCATTGGTGGTGGGAGTGCAATAGTCCAGGACTTCTCTGTTAGCAGAGCCACCCAGTGCCCACACCCCGGGCACTCTTTTGCCCTTCTCCTGGGGAGCATCTGACTTACTGGACTTGCCGGACTTCTCCATACCCCTCCCATGCTTCTGAATGAACTCTTTTCACTTCCTGCGGATCAGTTCCTCTTTGGAAAGTTCTATCCTGTTCTCAGGCCCCACTGGGAGACCTG
>NC_041216.1:3957677-3964287 GCF_002837175.3 Physeter macrocephalus
TTTTATCGGGCTTCCCTGGTGGCGCAGTGGTTGAGAATCCGCCTGCCGATGCAGGGGACACGGGTTCGTGCCCCGGTCCGGGAAGATCCCACATGCCGTGGAGCTGCTGGGCCCGTGAGCCATGGCCGCTGAGCCTGCGCGTCCGGAGCCTGTGCTCCGCAACGGGAAAGGCCACAACAGTGAGAGGCCCGCGTACCGCAAAAAAAAAAAAGTTTTATCATAAATAATGTCAAACATACAAATGAAAGTGGAGAGAACAGTATAATGTAGTCCCATATATCTATTACCTGGGTTCAATATTTAACAATACTTCTCCCCATTTGCTTTATCTATCCCTTTTTCTCTTTTACTTTTTTCTTTGCAGAAGTCTGGGATTTGAAAGCAAATCCCAGACACCAGTCATTTCACTCCTACCTACTTCAGTATGCATTTCTTTTTTCTTTTTCTTTCTTTCTTTTGTAATTCAAGCAAGATCGATTGCATTTCTTAAAGACATGGGCCATTGTCTTGCGAAACCACAATGCCATGACCATACCTAACAGCATTTAAAATAGTTCTTTGGTATCATTTAATATCCAGTCCATAATTTCACTTTCCCTAATGTCTCAGATTAGTCTTATTACAGTGGATTTGTTCAAACAGGTCTCCACATTACATTTTGCTGCCGTATCCTTTCAACTTTATTCATTGTCAGCAGTCCTCCTCTTCCCTTTACTTTTCATACCATTGACTTATTGCAGAAACCAGCTCAAATGTCCTGTAGAATGTTCCACATTCTGGATTTACTTCTTTTTTCTAACAAATCTTTTGTAATTTGCCCTTTACTGTCCTGAAATGAAATTGAGAAATAATGTAGCTACTGTATTAGTTAGGGTCTGGCAGGAAACAGATGGCACACTCAAGCCGAGTCCAGTCAAGGCCAGTTTTATGAAGGGATTATTGACAAAGATTGGGCAAAGTTAAGGGAACCAACAAGAAATGAGGAAGCACTAGAGGACGTGTCTGCCATCCCTGGGCCTGAAGGACCAAGATGAGGGAGTGGTATCACCCTTTGGCTGAACCTCACAGGAAGCCACTGGGCAAGGGAGCTGGTTGATGTCATTTATGAAAGTTGGCCTCCTGGGGCAGGTAGCAGGGTGCAGAAGAGCAGAGAGTAGGTCGGGTCCAGAGGGACAAATGACGTATACCCCTCAAAGCAATCTACACACATAATTTCAAAATAATGAATTGAATTTCCTGTATTACAAGGAGAAACAAGAGGAAACTAATGTATAAAGTATTATATATTTGAATATGCAAAAATTTTGCACAACTTCACCAGAAGCCTTAATGGAATCATCAGATGCTTGCAGCCGTTTCTAGAATCACTGTGTCTGCCAAAGCTGCACATGCAGACTGATCCAGGAGAACTGGAGTGGCATCTCAAATACAGAGAGAAGCCGTGTTGTTGATTTTCGAATCAAGACCAAGCACCCTCTTGCATCAATTACAGGGAAATGGCGTTCCTGGGAAACTTGGTGAATATTAAAACAATACCCCGAATACTCGGTGTTTATGTGGAGAATAGATTTAGGCTCTACATTGAGATAAATAATAAACATATTTTTTACCAAATGAATGTCTGATAGAACATTTGAAAATCATATGGAATGTGGGACAATTTCTGTTATGCAGGACTGTCCCGTGCATTGCAGGATGCCGAGGAGCCCTGGCCCCACCCACTAAAGCCTCATAGTGCTCCCCACCCTAATCATGAATACATAACCCCCCCCCCGCAAAAATGTCCTGGCAATTTTCCAAAATTTTTTCTGGTGGGTGGGTCATCCTATTGGAGAATCATTGGCTTAAGTGATCTCCTCCGGTCTCATGGATTTAAGTACACTGACGGCTTCCAAATTATTCATTGTCTCATCCTCTCTCCTGAGTGTACGCTTGTAGATTAAATTTCTACTTCATGTCTCTGTTTACATCACTAACTGGCACCTCAGCGTTTACATGTTACAACCAAAACCTTGAACCTACTCCTGAACACAGGCACCCCCAACCTTTTCCTCCCCCAGATTTTTTTTTTTTTTTTTGGCTGCATTGTGTCTTCGTTGCTGCGCATGGGCTTTCTCTTCATTGTGATGTGCATAGTTCTCATTGCGGTGGCTTCTCTTGCTGCGGAGCATGGGCTCTAGGCATGCGGGCTTTAATAGTTGTGGCCCCCGGGCTCAGTAGTTACGGCTCGTGGGCTCTAGAGTGCAGGCTCAGCAGTTGTGGCGCATGGGCTTAGTTGCTCCAAGGCATGTGGGATCTTCCCAGACCAGGGTTTGAACCCATGTCCCCTGCATTGGCAGACGGATTCTTAAGCACTATGCCACCAGAGAAGTCCCAAGATTTAGTTTAGTTTAGTAAGTAACAATTTAATTCTTCTAGTTGTTCAGGCCCAAAATATTAGAATCATTCCCAACACCTCTCTTTTTCTCATACTCCACATGGGATCCATCCGTCAATTCAGCTGGCTCCATCTTCGAAATGCATTCCAATCTGATCAATTTTACCATCCCCACCACCACTTCGGTCCAAGCCATTGTCATCTCCCAAAACTGTTACAACAGCCTCCAAAAGGGTCTCCCTGTTTCCACCCTGGTCTCTACTTTCTATCTGCAGCATGGCAGCCAGTGAGATCACTTAAAAAATGTGAGTTAGATCAGCTCACGCCTCTACTCAAAACGCTGCAAGGTTCTAAGTGAAATGGGAACCTCTGGTATGTCTGTGTCTCCAAATTCCTTCTTCCTGTAAGGACACCAGTCAGATTGGATTAGGGCCCATCCGAACAGTCTCTTTTAACTTAAACACCTCTTTCAAAGTAGTCCATTCTGAGGTACTGGGGATTGAGCTTCAACATATGAATTTTGGAGAAACACAATTCAGCCTATAACAACATCCCTATTCATATGAGGGATAGTTGCATTGTATTAAGGAAAACATTACTGTTCTTTGAAGGTTAAATATGGACAGAAGAATGTACATGAATTTCACTGACTAGCTAAAGGGGTAGACCATATCAGATTGTTGGCATCTCAGCACCATTCTCACTTCCTTCTAAGATTCATCCTCACTTCCCCTATATTTTGGAGGCTGGAAGCCTCAAGACTATGTTTCCCAGATTCCCTCGACAGCACAGTTCTGGGTTGTGTCCTGCAAATGAGAGGTGCACGTGTGAGATTTTCAAAGCAAAGGAAAGGAGAGACCATTATTGCTCTGTCAGTGGTGACCAGGCTAGGGCTTCTGCAGGCAGCAGGTGGAAGTTTGGAGTGTAGCTTCAGGCATCCTCCTGTGAATCACCCACTTTGTGTCTCTGGTAACTGAGATCATTGGTGTTGGTTCCTTATGATTTCTGCACTTCCTGATTGCCTAATCATTAGCAGACATATTTTTGGCTGCAGGATTCTTTGCAAGATACTTCTCAAAATCTTGTATTATCATTACCAAGCCCTCTTCTTCTTCCTCGATTGTACAGGCATGGAGGCCCAGCTGGGCAGGCCAAGTTGCAGTAGCCTAGTTCTCCAACTGGGAGCAGAGGAAGAGAGCTGTTCCTTACCAGCTTTCATAATACCCTCAAGGCTTGGGTTCTAACATTTTTCCCAAGGAAACTCTGCACTGGTGGTTGGTTGCAGGACATTTAGGGTGATGAATTAAATATTGCACATAGGATTGGAAGACTTTAGTTCTAGGCCCAGCCTAACTATGTGATTACTACATGGCCTTGGACAAAACCCTTGACTTTTGAGGTCTTACTTTCCCCATTTATAAAATGGGACAAAGAAGAAGAAAACAAATTTGAGGAATAGCTAACATTTACACATTACTTTCTATGTTCCAGTCATTATTCTGAAGACTTTTCATATAGCCACTCATTGAATCATCATAAAAACCATATGAGAAAGATACCATTTCTATCTTACATTTGGGGAAACAGATATTAAGAAACTTACCCAAGTCACCCAGGAAGTCTGTGTCCTTGTTGGGGCTTTTAGCCATTAAGCTATTTGGTCTCTTGTTTCATGAAAATGTGTGATAAATGGCAATCGATTTACAGTTTGGAAATGACTAGTTTGGGATGTAGTGGCCTTTGTCCCAAGTTCTTTGACCTCCCAACGTAGGAATTCACTGGATCCAGGAACTAGACATTAGGAATTGTCCTATGTCTTCCTCTCGTGTGACTCTCTGCATAACTTTGCTCAGCATTTTGTTCCACTGGCAGGTAGAAGACGACCAACCCATAGCTCTGAAGTAGGTGACCTGTTCTCTGTTCAGGTGACCTCCACTGACTGAGTTGGACACTCCTGATTCTAATTATGGATTTCCCTGAGAGAGAGAGACCCTATTAGCCCAGCTAGAATCTGGAAATGACTGCTCTCCAATCACTTGGAGGTGGTACGTTCACTTGCTGGACTATAGAGATATTTAGGTTCTTTTTCACCAGCTCAGGGACAGTAATATGTCTCTGTCCTTACAGAAAAATCTCTTTCTTCTCCAAGCCTGGCAGACAGCCTCAAATTTCCAGGGACAGCTCAGTTATAGTGGAAAGAGCCTTCCATGCAAACTGAAGTCCTGGGATAGGATCGACATCCAGGTCACTGCTTACTGACTATGTGACCTCAGGCAAGTTATATAACCTCCCTGAGCCTCTGTGTACTCATTTCAGAAAAATCAGAAAATGCAAACAGTTATAACTAGAAAAAGAAAACCACCCTCTTTGTCCCCATCTTTCTCCCTTTCACTAGGCTCCTTTTGATGTAACACACACAGGCGCAGATGGGAGGAGTCTAAGAGTTTAGTTTCAAAGCTTTGGCAGGGCCTTTGTGTCTTTGTAGAAAAAGGAAAAGCCATTAAGAAGTACCTGGCTCTTCAATAGCCTTGCTCATTATTCCCAGTGGCCTAAGTGAACACAGTTTGGGAGGCCAAGGATCAAAGAAAGAAAATAGAACTGTTCTGCATTGCAGATAGAAGTCTTACCCATTGTGAGAGAGGTGGCCTTGCAAGTTATGGGGTAGAGGGGGTGAGGTAGCTAAGTCAGGAACAATTACTGAAACCCAAGAGCAGGGAATTGTATAAACCTCTAAGGGAAGGTAGGCCACTAGGACAAGTATGGGACGGGTAGTTTTCCCCTTCCTGTTCTGACCCAGTCAATGGCAGCAGGCCACCTCTAATCTAATCTAAAAGAGCCCCTTAGAGGAAGTTAGTAAAGGGCACCCCCTCCCTGAGTGGATGCGGCTCTGTGCCAGGGTGCAGGGTTCGGTGAGCGGAGTGCGAGTTGCGCACCTTACACGCGTTCATGGTCTCCATGGCTACGCTCAGCAACCCTGAGTGCCAGTCCTCAATGTAGACTAGTGAGCTGCAAGGAAGGTCTGCTGAGAGGACGGACCCAAATGGAGCCCAAACAAGGGTGATGCCCAGAGCTCTCCCCGCATCTCAAGACACACCTGGTGGGATGAGAAAAGGAGAGGCCAAGCGAGCAGCCCAGCTCCCTACCCTCTGAGATTACGTAAAATTGCCTCTACAAAAATAAATAAATAAATAAGTATTTTTTAAAAGTAAAAATCAAAACAAACAAGCAATTGCCTCTATCCTCCAATCCCAAACCCTTTGAAGGAAATCCACAGCCTTCTTAAGAATACTGTGAATTCCTAGGGATTACATTCTCAGGTTATCCCACTGGGTTCCTGATCCCTTCCACATGTATGACCTCACTTCTTTCTCCAAGTTTTACAAAAACTACTCATACTAAACATTAATTTGAGTAGTAGGTATAAGATTAGAGGCGGGCAGGGAAATATTTACATTGAAGAAGGGAAAACTCCAATCTTAAAATTCTTTTTTAAAAAAAAAAAATTTATTTATTTGGCTGCGCCAGGTCTTAGTTGAGCATCTTGTCCAGCACAGATTCCATGTCTTCACGACTCAAGCTCTTGGAACCCTCAAGGCCCTTCAGCATCCCAAACATGCCACCCAGATTCCCCTTGGTAGCACTAGGTTTGATGGAGTTTTGAGCAGCCCCTTTGTCATCTGAGCTGCTGCAGTCCAGATCCTGAAGCTGCCTCTCAGACCCAATCCCTCGAATCAAGTTGATGCCCTCGGCCGGGGCCACCTCAGGGGCTCCATTGGTGGTGGGAGTGCAATAGTCCAGGACTTCTCTGTTAGCAGAGCCACCCAGTGCCCACACCCCGGGCACTCTTTTGCCCTTCTCCTGGGGAGCATCTGACTTACTGGACTTGCCGGACTTCTCCATACCCCTCCCATGCTTCTGAATGAACTCTTTTCACTTCCTGCGGATCAGTTCCTCTTTGGAAAGTTCTATCCTGTTCTCAGGCCCCACTGGGAGACCTGACTTTTCTGCAGGGACTGCTTTGCTGGTAGCCAAAGGGCCATCAGAACCCTCCTTCTAGAAAACTCACTGGGGAAAAAAAGACCAGTTTCCAGCAAAATAGACAAATGGGGAGAAGCCTTCCAAATCATTAAGACGAAACTAGGAACGAACATCTGGGGGGTCGCGAGGACCGGCGACGCTGGTGAGGGTGGTGGGACCCGAGCGGGGGAGGCAAACAATGACAAAGGGAAGGGC
>NC_041216.1:3965884-3979657 GCF_002837175.3 Physeter macrocephalus
TTTTATCGGGCTTCCCTGGTGGCGCAGTGGTTGAGAATCCGCCTGCCGATGCAGGGGACACGGGTTCGTGCCCCGGTCCGGGAAGATCCCACATGCCGTGGAGCTGCTGGGCCCGTGAGCCATGGCCGCTGAGCCTGCGCGTCCGGAGCCTGTGCTCCGCAACGGGAAAGGCCACAACAGTGAGAGGCCCGCGTACCGCAAAAAAAAAAAAGTTTTATCATAAATAATGTCAAACATACAAATGAAAGTGGAGAGAACAGTATAATGTAGTCCCATATATCTATTACCTGGGTTCAATATTTAACAATACTTCTCCCCATTTGCTTTATCTATCCCTTTTTCTCTTTTACTTTTTTCTTTGCAGAAGTCTGGGATTTGAAAGCAAATCCCAGACACCAGTCATTTCACTCCTACCTACTTCAGTATGCATTTCTTTTTTCTTTTTCTTTCTTTCTTTTGTAATTCAAGCAAGATCGATTGCATTTCTTAAAGACATGGGCCATTGTCTTGCGAAACCACAATGCCATGACCATACCTAACAGCATTTAAAATAGTTCTTTGGTATCATTTAATATCCAGTCCATAATTTCACTTTCCCTAATGTCTCAGATTAGTCTTATTACAGTGGATTTGTTCAAACAGGTCTCCACATTACATTTTGCTGCCGTATCCTTTCAACTTTATTCATTGTCAGCAGTCCTCCTCTTCCCTTTACTTTTCATACCATTGACTTATTGCAGAAACCAGCTCAAATGTCCTGTAGAATGTTCCACATTCTGGATTTACTTCTTTTTTCTAACAAATCTTTTGTAATTTGCCCTTTACTGTCCTGAAATGAAATTGAGAAATAATGTAGCTACTGTATTAGTTAGGGTCTGGCAGGAAACAGATGGCACACTCAAGCCGAGTCCAGTCAAGGCCAGTTTTATGAAGGGATTATTGACAAAGATTGGGCAAAGTTAAGGGAACCAACAAGAAATGAGGAAGCACTAGAGGACGTGTCTGCCATCCCTGGGCCTGAAGGACCAAGATGAGGGAGTGGTATCACCCTTTGGCTGAACCTCACAGGAAGCCACTGGGCAAGGGAGCTGGTTGATGTCATTTATGAAAGTTGGCCTCCTGGGGCAGGTAGCAGGGTGCAGAAGAGCAGAGAGTAGGTCGGGTCCAGAGGGACAAATGACGTATACCCCTCAAAGCAATCTACACACATAATTTCAAAATAATGAATTGAATTTCCTGTATTACAAGGAGAAACAAGAGGAAACTAATGTATAAAGTATTATATATTTGAATATGCAAAAATTTTGCACAACTTCACCAGAAGCCTTAATGGAATCATCAGATGCTTGCAGCCGTTTCTAGAATCACTGTGTCTGCCAAAGCTGCACATGCAGACTGATCCAGGAGAACTGGAGTGGCATCTCAAATACAGAGAGAAGCCGTGTTGTTGATTTTCGAATCAAGACCAAGCACCCTCTTGCATCAATTACAGGGAAATGGCGTTCCTGGGAAACTTGGTGAATATTAAAACAATACCCCGAATACTCGGTGTTTATGTGGAGAATAGATTTAGGCTCTACATTGAGATAAATAATAAACATATTTTTTACCAAATGAATGTCTGATAGAACATTTGAAAATCATATGGAATGTGGGACAATTTCTGTTATGCAGGACTGTCCCGTGCATTGCAGGATGCCGAGGAGCCCTGGCCCCACCCACTAAAGCCTCATAGTGCTCCCCACCCTAATCATGAATACATAACCCCCCCCCCGCAAAAATGTCCTGGCAATTTTCCAAAATTTTTTCTGGTGGGTGGGTCATCCTATTGGAGAATCATTGGCTTAAGTGATCTCCTCCGGTCTCATGGATTTAAGTACACTGACGGCTTCCAAATTATTCATTGTCTCATCCTCTCTCCTGAGTGTACGCTTGTAGATTAAATTTCTACTTCATGTCTCTGTTTACATCACTAACTGGCACCTCAGCGTTTACATGTTACAACCAAAACCTTGAACCTACTCCTGAACACAGGCACCCCCAACCTTTTCCTCCCCCAGATTTTTTTTTTTTTTTTTGGCTGCATTGTGTCTTCGTTGCTGCGCATGGGCTTTCTCTTCATTGTGATGTGCATAGTTCTCATTGCGGTGGCTTCTCTTGCTGCGGAGCATGGGCTCTAGGCATGCGGGCTTTAATAGTTGTGGCCCCCGGGCTCAGTAGTTACGGCTCGTGGGCTCTAGAGTGCAGGCTCAGCAGTTGTGGCGCATGGGCTTAGTTGCTCCAAGGCATGTGGGATCTTCCCAGACCAGGGTTTGAACCCATGTCCCCTGCATTGGCAGACGGATTCTTAAGCACTATGCCACCAGAGAAGTCCCAAGATTTAGTTTAGTTTAGTAAGTAACAATTTAATTCTTCTAGTTGTTCAGGCCCAAAATATTAGAATCATTCCCAACACCTCTCTTTTTCTCATACTCCACATGGGATCCATCCGTCAATTCAGCTGGCTCCATCTTCGAAATGCATTCCAATCTGATCAATTTTACCATCCCCACCACCACTTCGGTCCAAGCCATTGTCATCTCCCAAAACTGTTACAACAGCCTCCAAAAGGGTCTCCCTGTTTCCACCCTGGTCTCTACTTTCTATCTGCAGCATGGCAGCCAGTGAGATCACTTAAAAAATGTGAGTTAGATCAGCTCACGCCTCTACTCAAAACGCTGCAAGGTTCTAAGTGAAATGGGAACCTCTGGTATGTCTGTGTCTCCAAATTCCTTCTTCCTGTAAGGACACCAGTCAGATTGGATTAGGGCCCATCCGAACAGTCTCTTTTAACTTAAACACCTCTTTCAAAGTAGTCCATTCTGAGGTACTGGGGATTGAGCTTCAACATATGAATTTTGGAGAAACACAATTCAGCCTATAACAACATCCCTATTCATATGAGGGATAGTTGCATTGTATTAAGGAAAACATTACTGTTCTTTGAAGGTTAAATATGGACAGAAGAATGTACATGAATTTCACTGACTAGCTAAAGGGGTAGACCATATCAGATTGTTGGCATCTCAGCACCATTCTCACTTCCTTCTAAGATTCATCCTCACTTCCCCTATATTTTGGAGGCTGGAAGCCTCAAGACTATGTTTCCCAGATTCCCTCGACAGCACAGTTCTGGGTTGTGTCCTGCAAATGAGAGGTGCACGTGTGAGATTTTCAAAGCAAAGGAAAGGAGAGACCATTATTGCTCTGTCAGTGGTGACCAGGCTAGGGCTTCTGCAGGCAGCAGGTGGAAGTTTGGAGTGTAGGTTCAGGCATCCTCCTGTGAATCACCCACTTTGTGTCTCTGGTAACTGAGATCATTGGTGTTGGTTCCTTATGATTTCTGCACTTCCTGATTGCCTAATCATTAGCAGACATATTTTTGGCTGCAGGATTCTTTGCAAGATACTTCTCAAAATCTTGTATTATCATTACCAAGCCCTCTTCTTCTTCCTCGATTGTACAGGCATGGAGGCCCAGCTGGGCAGGCCAAGTTGCAGTAGCCTAGTTCTCCAACTGGGAGCAGAGGAAGAGAGCTGTTCCTTACCAGCTTTCATAATACCCTCAAGGCTTGGGTTCTAACATTTTTCCCAAGGAAACTCTGCACTGGTGGTTGGTTGCAGGACATTTAGGGTGATGAATTAAATATTGCACATAGGATTGGAAGACTTTAGTTCTAGGCCCAGCCTAACTATGTGATTACTACATGGCCTTGGACAAAACCCTTGACTTTTGAGGTCTTACTTTCCCCATTTATAAAATGGGACAAAGAAGAAGAAAACAAATTTGAGGAATAGCTAACATTTACACATTACTTTCTATGTTCCAGTCATTATTCTGAAGACTTTTCATATAGCCACTCATTGAATCATCATAAAAACCATATGAGAAAGATACCATTTCTATCTTACATTTGGGGAAACAGATATTAAGAAACTTACCCAAGTCACCCAGGAAGTCTGTGTCCTTGTTGGGGCTTTTAGCCATTAAGCTATTTGGTCTCTTGTTTCATGAAAATGTGTGATAAATGGCAATCGATTTACAGTTTGGAAATGACTAGTTTGGGATGTAGTGGCCTTTGTCCCAAGTTCTTTGACCTCCCAACGTAGGAATTCACTGGATCCAGGAACTAGACATTAGGAATTGTCCTATGTCTTCCTCTCGTGTGACTCTCTGCATAACTTTGCTCAGCATTTTGTTCCACTGGCAGGTAGAAGACGACCAACCCATAGCTCTGAAGTAGGTGACCTGTTCTCTGTTCAGGTGACCTCCACTGACTGAGTTGGACACTCCTGATTCTAATTATGGATTTCCCTGAGAGAGAGAGAGACCCTATTAGCCCAGCTAGAATCTGGAAATGACTGCTCTCCAATCACTTGGAGGTGGTACGTTCACTTGCTGGACTATAGAGATATTTAGGTTCTTTTTCACCAGCTCAGGGACAGTAATATGTCTCTGTCCTTACGGAAAAATCTCTTTCTTCTCCAAGCCTGGCAGACAGCCTCAAATTTCCAGGGACAGCTCAGTTATAGTGGAAAGAGCCTTCCATGCAAACTGAAGTCCTGGGATAGGATCGACATCCAGGTCACTGCTTACTGACTATGTGACCTCAGGCAAGTTATATAACCTCCCTGAGCCTCTGTGTACTCATTTCAGAAAAATCAGAAAATGCAAACAGTTATAACTAGAAAAAGAAAACCACCCTCTTTGTCCCCATCTTTCTCCCTTTCACTAGGCTCCTTTTGATGTAACACACACAGGCGCAGATGGGAGGAGTCTAAGAGTTTAGTTTCAAAGCTTTGGCAGGGCCTTTGTGTCTTTGTAGAAAAAGGAAAAGCCATTAAGAAGTACCTGGCTCTTCAATAGCCTTGCTCATTATTCCCAGTGGCCTAAGTGAACACAGTTTGGGAGGCCAAGGATCAAAGAAAGAAAATAGAACTGTTCTGCATTGCAGATAGAAGTCTTACCCATTGTGAGAGAGGTGGCCTTGCAAGTTATGGGGTAGAGGGGGTGAGGTAGCTAAGTCAGGAACAATTACTGAAACCCAAGAGCAGGGAATTGTATAAACCTCTAAGGGAAGGTAGGCCACTAGGACAAGTATGGGACGGGTAGTTTTCCCCTTCCTGTTCTGACCCAGTCAATGGCAGCAGGCCACCTCTAATCTAATCTAAAAGAGCCCCTTAGAGGAAGTTAGTAAAGGGCACCCCCTCCCTGAGTGGATGCGGCTCTGTGCCAGGGTGCAGGGTTCGGTGAGCGGAGTGCGAGTTGCGCACCTTACACGCGTTCATGGTCTCCATGGCTACGCTCAGCAACCCTGAGTGCCAGTCCTCAATGTAGACTAGTGAGCTGCAAGGAAGGTCTGCTGAGAGGACGGACCCAAATGGAGCCCAAACAAGGGTGATGCCCAGAGCTCTCCCCGCATCTCAAGACACACCTGGTGGGATGAGAAAAGGAGAGGCCAAGCGAGCAGCCCAGCTCCCTACCCTCTGAGATTACGTAAAATTGCCTCTACAAAAATAAATAAATAAATAAGTATTTTTTAAAAGTAAAAATCAAAACAAACAAGCAATTGCCTCTATCCTCCAATCCCAAACCCTTTGAAGGAAATCCACAGCCTTCTTAAGAATACTGTGAATTCCTAGGGATTACATTCTCAGGTTATCCCACTGGGTTCCTGATCCCTTCCACATGTATGACCTCACTTCTTTCTCCAAGTTTTACAAAAACTACTCATACTAAACATTAATTTGAGTAGTAGGTATAAGATTAGAGGCGGGCAGGGAAATATTTACATTGAAGAAGGGAAAACTTCAATCTTAAAATTCTTTTTAAAAAAAAAAAAATTTATTTATTTGGCTGCGCCAGGTCTTAGTTGAGGCATGCGGGATCTAGTTCCCTGACCAGGGATCAAACCTGGGCCCCCTGCATTGGGAGCTCAGAGTCTTAGCCACTGGGCCACCAGGGAAGTCCCCCGATCTTTTTAATTTATTTATTTATTTTTGGCTGTGTTGGGTCTTTGTTGATGCACACGGGCTTTCTCTCGTTGTGGTGATCGGGGGCTACTCTTCGTTGCAGTGGGCTGGCTTCTCATTGCAGTGGCTTCTCGTTGCGGAGCAGGGGCTCTAGGCGTGTGGGCTTCAGTAGTTGTGGCACGCGGGCTCAGTAGTTGTGGCTCGCGGACTCTAGAGCACAGACTCAGTCGTTTGTGGCTCATGGGCTTAGCTGAGCCACGGCATGTGGGATCTTCCCAGACCAGGGCTTGAACCCGTGTCCCCTGCATTGGCAGGCGGATTCTTAACCACTGCACCACCAGAGAAGCCTGGGGAGTCCCCCAATCTTAAAATTCTTTTCAGTTATCCTGCCATTCTATGGGTTTCTCACTGACATTTAACCCCATGTACATCCAGTCTTCCAGAATTTTGCTGGCTCCCCTCACTCTCCCTTTCCTATATATCCCTCCCTCTAGAATTACCTTCTGTACTCCAATTTGCCTTCCTCTATTATGCAGACCAATTCAGCTCTCCCCAACTCTGAATCTGCAACATGGATATCTAAACTCATCAAGTGGGGGGTCTTATATTTAATGGAATCCACCCTTCATATAACACCATACATGTGATACAGTTGTGAGAACCTAAGGGGAAAAAAAATGTTAGCTTCATTTACCATGAAATGCTGGTGAACCTCCTGGGTAATGTGATGCTTAGTAAATAGGAGGCATAGAATATCAGGTAAAGTTGAAGTAGAGTGATTGTTTTTTTTTTTTAGCCAGACTGAAAACTTGAGTTGTTACCTGGACCTCCACATTGCTGGGAAATGTGAAGTATTCTGCATAGCTAGCTTAGTCAAAAATATACTGATCTTCTATTAACTTGATCTTTAAATAGAAATTAAGGTCTCTCAATAATGAAGTCTTCCAGTTGCCACTCCCTGAAGACAAAGATGGGTTTTGTGGGCCCTGAGGATTATATAGTTTTACTGGGTACTTTTTAATTTTATGTTTTATTTTATTTTATTTTTTTAACCACATGGCATGTGTTATCTTAGTTTCCTGACCAGGGATGGAACCCATACCCCCGCAGTGGAAGTGTGGAGTCTTAACCACTGGACCGCCAGGGAAGTCCCTTTACTGGGTGCTTTTTAAAATGGTGGTCCTTAAAGATTAAAAAATTATTGGTATAAATATGACTCAGTGAGACTTCAGTGTCCTGCGTTGGAGATGATGAAGGAGAGGGGAAGTGGGGAAGTGCTGACTGACACTTTGTGCAAGTCACTTTGTGCAATTTTGCCTAAAGTTGGAGCTATCGAAGTCAATGCAAATCCAGAGTATTTTGATTGTCCATGACTTGGGGACAGAGATCAAAGCAAAAAATCTTACTTCTAGTTAAGTTTAATAAGTCAGAGAGTCTGCTGTGTTCCAAGAAGTTCAAATATTGATACATCCTGCCCAGACTTCAGTGAATCACAATTCGTATCTTAGATGGTAGAGAGGGAGGGCCAAGTGGAACTACCTATTACAAACTGGTCTCTCTCTGATCTGTGGAGAAGAGATGGTCAAGCTGACATAGAAATTCCTAATAAAGATATTTAGGATCATTTTTTTTCAATGGGGTCTCATGGATGACCACACAGCTGGCAATCTGCCAGGATTCTTGGGAATGACAAAAAGTGGTGATTGCTGAGTTAAGGGTGTGGATGTTGAGTGGCTTTGAATGGTTGGGACAGAAGTTCTCTCAGGGTGTCAGCAAAATAGAAGGTCCCAGGGACACAGTATTTGCTGCTCTTCTCCCCCAGCTCATATCATCAACACCCTGAATCTCCTTTTCCTGGTAGCTGTCACAAAACCTGGGAATAAGGGTTGGAAACTTGGTTGCAAATGACGGGGAGAAAAAGAATACATAAGTATGAACACAAAATTGGGTACAGGATTTTGGAAGGCTCTCACACAAGGAAGGGGTCCTAAATCTTAAGCTTCATTAATTTTATGTTAAATGTGTGTCTATTTTGACCTGAGTCAGAGAACATTTTTCTGCCCACTGTATTTCTGGCCCTTGGTCCTTCTGGAAGGCATCATAGAAGAGGATCAAAATCCATCATGTTCATTCCTGCCGAGTGATGGCATAACATCAGAGCAGCAACCCTGGGCCATCATAGGAACTAGCCTTTCACTAGCTCATCAAAGGTCAACTTTGTAATGAGAGAAGCAAGTAGAACAGCAGGGATGTATCTGGAAAACATCAGGTTATTGTGACTATTTTTTCAGCATTCTCGTGCTGATTGCTCAGAGGTTGTTTGCGCTAGCTGCACAATGAAGGATAGAGGGAAGCCAAGATAATCAGGCCAAGCTCTGCAATGTATAACTTCCCACAAAGTTCTCAGGCAGCAACACTCCCCCCCACCCCTTTTCTTTTTAATTTGTTAGGGATGGAAAGTCACACCATTTTTTTGAGATGGCCCCTGGCTTCCTACAACATAGCCAAGGATGACACAAGACGATATGTTTTCCAGTTGCCTTTTAAATTAGCCCATGACTGTATATCTGATGTGATCTGATTTATATTTTGAAAAGTTCTCTCTGGCTGTTGTGTGGAGAACTGATAGTGGGGACATGAGTGATAGCAGGCAGGTGAGCTGGGGGTTCTGCAGTAGTCTAGGCAAGAAATGATGGGGGTTTAGACTTGATAGGTAGGACTTCAGAGAAGAGGTTAGAGTCTTTAAAAAGGAGAGTCAACAGGATTGCTAATGAGTTGGATGTGGGGTGAGGGCTGTAAGAAAAGAGGATTCGCAATTACTTCCTAAGGTTTTGGCCTGAACTACTAGATAAGATTTCAGAAAAGGGGAAGATGGGGGCAAGTGTAGAAAAAAAGAGTCAAGAATTCTCTTTCGATCATGAAATTGATCAAGTCAAGCTCCACAGACTGTGGAACAGCTATTCTAAACAATGAAAAATTTCAAGTCAATCACTAAAATATCCATCCATTAAAGAACAAGCTCTATAAAAACCAATGCAAATAATATATTTATATGAATAAATTTTATTTCTTTTACCCTGACACAGAGAAGTTCATGTCCTGTCAGTGTTATAACTAGGTCGACATAACCAAATTCCACATCCTCTGGAGACTTTCAAGGTTAAAAAAATAATAAGTATAAGAAGAAGTAAAACTACAGGAGAAATTAACACAACACTGTAAATCAACTATACTTCATAAAATAAAATTTTTTAAAAAAGAAGTAAAACTCAAATGACCACCATGTTTGCAGGCCAAACAGTAATATCTAAAAGGCAAGTCTCAAGGTTTAATTATCAACAGAGAATTCTGAAAGAGAATTTTGTTAAATGGGTAAAGTCTTGGGACTTCCCTGGTGGCACAGTGGTTAAGAATCCACCTGCCAATGCAGGGGACATGGGTTTGATCCCTGGTCTGGGAGGATCCCACATGCCACGGAGCAACTAAGCCCGTGCGCCACAACTACTGAAGCCCGTGCGCTGCAATTACTGCAGCCCGCTTGCCTAGAGCCTGTGCTCTTCAACAAGAGAAGCCACTGTAATGAGAAGCCCGCACACTGCAATGAAGATTAGCCCCCACTCGCCGCAACTAGAGAAAGCCCATGCGTAGCAACGAAGACCCAACGCAGCCAAAAATAAATAAATTAAATAAATAAATTTTTTAAAAATGGGGAAAGTCTTTCACATGCCTTCTCATTAATTGATTGATTAATAAATTATTAATAATCTCACATGCAAACAAAAATGCACTTAACTCCTTCCAAAAGGAGACAATCCATGTCCAGTTATGGCATCCATTCCTTCCCTGGTTACATGTGCTCATTTAACAACATGTAATGAACGTCTATTATGTACCAGGCACATTGCAAAATTATCGAACATAATTATGAACAAAACATCTTCCTTGTCTCTGTGGAGCTTGTAGTCTAGTTGGGGAGATAGAAATGTAAACACATGGCAACTTTCAACTTCAGCAATCTGGAATACTAGATAATCTGAAAATGTTCAGATGATAAACACTTAGAAATGCTGACTAAAATTTAAGGAAATGCATAACTGAACTGGTAAGAAGAAAGAGTAATTTCCAGGGTCCAAAGTAAAGAGAGAGCTGAAAACCAGAGTGGTAAGCATGAGAGCAGATGATGTAGCTACCCTGGGGGAAGGCTCAATCCCAATAATCTAAAATATTCTAGGATCTATTCAATGTGGGAAAGGACTAAACAAGGACATGAACCCCAGGGGTGAGAATCACTGGGTGCTACCTTGAAGGCTGACTACCACAACCCACCTGGCAAAGTACTAGTCCAACCAAGGTGCTGGCCAATGACAAGACAATCTGAATTGGTGGGAGAGGAGAGAAGTCATAAATACCACAATCAGCTCCATTAAGCGAGGACTGCTGCCTCTACTTACATTTCCTTCCTTGCTGTGCCATGGATATCTTTTCTCTTTTATTTAGATATAACTTTGTGAGATAACAGAAAATATATATACTGTTCTCTACCCCTGGTTCTTGATACAGAGCTCTAAAACCCTTGTAATTTCCTAAACTCAAGGAATTAATTAATTCCTAATTAATAAGAGCAATAGGAGCATCTTTCATTCTAATATTTGGTCTTTGACCCCAGGTCCTGACAGAGTTCCTTGGAATTTCCTGAGTGATAGCAATGCCTTTGTTCTAATGAGGTGACTCAGTGGGCTCCTGGATGGGGGCTGATCACCAGAAAGACCAAGCCATGATTAGAATCTTGGAAGTTTCAGTTTTACCTTTCACTCTCTAGAGAGGAAAGAGGGGCTTGAAATGGAGTTAAGAATTGATCACGTCTATGTGATGAAGCCTCCATAAAAATCCCAATAGTATGAGGTTCTGAGTGCTTCCAGGTTGGTGAACATGTGGAGATATGAGAGGGGCGGCATGCCCAAAGGGGGCATGGAAGCTCTGTGTCTCTTCCCTGATGCCTTGCTCTATGCATCTCTTCTATCTGGATGTTCATCTGTGTCCTTTATCATACCTTTTATAATAAACTGGTAAACAGTAAGCGAACAGTTTTCCTGAGTCCTGTGAGCCACTCTAGCAAATTAATCAAACCCGATGAGGAGGTCAGGGGAGCCTCCAACTGATAGCCAGTTGGCCAGAAGCACAGGTGACAACCTCGACTTGCAATTGGCAGATGAAGTATGGGGGGAGGAGAAGTCTTGTAGGACTGAGCCCTTAACCTATGGAATCTGAAGCTAACTCCAGGTAGATGGTGTCAGGATTGAGTTAGACTGTAGGACACCCAGCTAGCATCACAGAGAATTGCTTGTTGTGGGGATAAACCCCACACATCTGGTGTCAGAAATGTTTTGAGTGTGGTAGTGGTATGAAAGTAAAGGAGAAACATAGGAGGAAAACTGGGTTTTTCCTTCTCAAGCTGACATAGAGTAATATGCAGAAAGTCAGATATATTTAGAAAGTAATTATCCTTCTCTTTCCTTTTCCCTTCCCCTAGACTCATGTATGATGTGAATTGTGATGGTTAAATTTGTCATTTTGTCCACAAGTTGCAAAATATGGAGGGGGATCATGATGGAACCAGGGGAGAAATGGATGCCATAACTGGACATGGGTTATCGCCTTTTGGAAGGAGTTGAGTGTATTCTTTGTTTGCATGTGAGATAATTGCATTATGTTAGGCAGAGGCATTTAAAAATTGTATATGGTATGAAAAAAAAGTGGGAGGACGTTGCTTGGCAACCATGGTTGGAATGCAGAGGACATCTGTTGTTTTCCTCTATCTCCTTCTTTTGGAGAATGCCTCCTCCCCCACTATACGCTGGCTTGGTGGGGCTGTCAGTCATGGTTCTCTGCCCTTCCCTAGTCAGGGGATGGCGTCTAATCCCGACTAGGCCACTTGGAAGTGCTTTCTCTGGAAGAATATTTTAGTGGGAGACAGGAGAACAAACAACTCTTCAAGTTGATTCATTCTGGAGCAGTATCCTGAAGGGCCTTTCTGTTTGTTTCTGTTACCTACATATCCAGAACTGCCCTGATTCCCAATTATCTTGATACTTAACTGTTCAGACTGTCTTTTGATTTTGTGAATTTTCACATTTTCTTTCAACAAATCCTTTGATGTTCCCCCTTAAGTTAGCCAGAGTTGGTTTCTGTTGCTTTTAGCCAAATAACTTTATTTGGTAGTTGATTCCTTAGTGTTAAGCTCAGTTAGAAGAATCCCACTAAAAAAGAACACTAAATTCAGTTAGAATGGTTTTGTAGCAAGGAGGACCCCCAAATAAGCTGATATTTAGTGATCCAGCTTTTTCAACACATGCATATAGCAATTTCCTCCCCGGGCATACCTCCATAGTGTCTGGACTGAAAAAGGTTTCAGGAAGGGTACCAGTACTTGCTGATACATTATATTCAGAACCACTACCTAGGATATGGCCTTATAGGTTTTGCACTACAAAAAACTTCAGGGAGTGCCATTCACATAGATTATGATGTGAACGGTGCCCTTGATGTTGTGTAGTGCAGTGACCTATTACTCCCCTCTCATAGTCCCTGTTGCTGGATCTGGCTTTTTGCGTAAGCCCCATACAGTCTCCTCCTCTTGAATTTTCCCCCAAGTGCACAGTTGAATTTCCTTCCCATCAGTCAGGGCTAAACCAATCCATCAAATGAGTTTGCATGTGTACGAATCGAATAGTGGACATAGATCAAGACTGATTCTCAGGAGGTTCCTAGGAAATCAGAGGATACACTGACTATTTATATCCCCCCAAAATTCATATGTTGAAGCCTTAAACTCAGGTATGGCTGTATTTGATGATGGAGCCTCTAAAGAAGTCATTAAAGTTAAATGAGATCATGAAAGTGGGTTCATGATCCAATAGGATTAGTGTCCTTTTAAGAAGAGATACCAGAGAACTCTCATTCTCTCTCTCTCCACACACATACACTGAGGAAAGGCCATGTGAGGAGGTAGCAAGAAGGTGGTCGTCTGCGAGCCAGGAAGAGAGTCCTTACCAGAAAGTCAATTAGCTGGCACCTTGATCTTCACTAGAAACTGAATTGGCTGGCACCTTGATCTTAGACTTTCCAGCCTCTAGAATTGTGAGAAAATTAATTTCTGTTTTTTAAGTCACCCAAGTCTGTGGTATTTTGTTATGGCAACTCAAGCCGACTAAGACAGATTTAAATAGGTATTTGGAGGTGGAGAGAAGGGCATTAATGACTTTCACTTATCAGAAATACTGACTCCCAAACTGTGTCCAATCTAGCCACCTTGCTACATGAAGAAGATAAAATGAGTTGACTGGGTGTCTTTTTGTTTGTTGTCGGGGAGGACAGGTGAATGGAAAACGTGGGAGAGAATAGAATCAAATCGTTCTATGTTTTATGTTTTCTTCAACACACAATCCATAAATAGCTTGTCACTATAGCAAAGTAATTATTATACCATGACCACCACCACAATCACACACACATAAGTATAAGAACAGAAATTGTATTAATCATCAGGGAAATGCAAATCAAAACAACAATGAAATACCACTTCACACCCACTAAGATGGTTATAATATAAAAGACAGACATGGGCTTCCCTGGTGGCGCAGTGGTTGAGAGTCCTCCTGCCGATGCAGGGGACACAGGTTCGTGCCCCGGTCCGGGAAGATCCCACATGCCGCGGAGCGGCTGGGCCCGTGAGCCATGGCCGCTGAGCCTGCGCGTCCGGAGC
>NC_041216.1:3979675-3997857 GCF_002837175.3 Physeter macrocephalus
CCCACATGCCGCGAAGCGGCTGGGCCCGTGAGCCATGGCCGCTGAGCCTGCGCGTCCGGAGCCTGTGCTCCGCAACGGGAGAGGCCACAACAGTGAGAGGCATGCGTACCGCAAAAAAAAATAAAAATAAAAAAGACAGACAATAACAAGTTTTAGAAAGAATATTGAGAAATTGGAACACTGATCCATTGCTGTTGGGAATGTAAAATGGTGAAGCTGCTGTGGAAAATAGTTTACCAGTTTTTCAAAAAGTTAAACACAGAGTTGCCAAGTGATCCAGCAATTTTACTCCTAGGTATACCCAAGAAAGTTGAAAACATATGTTCATACCGCAGCTTGTACACAAATGTTCATAGCAACACTATCGGGACTTCCCTGGTGGTGCAGTGGTTAAGAATCCACCTGCCAATGCAGGGAACACGGGTTCGATCCCTGGTCCGGGAAGATCCCACATGCCACAGAGCAACTAAGCCCATGCGCCACAACTACTGAAGCCCACATGACTAAAGCCCGTGCTCCACAACAAGCCACTGCAATGAGAAGCCCACACACTACAATGAAGAGTAGCCCCCGCTTGCCACAACTAGAGAAAGCCAGTGCGTAGCAACGAAGACCCAACACAGCCAAAAGTCAGTAATAATAATAATTAAAAAAAATTTTTAAAAAGATATAGCAGCATTATTCATAATAGCCAAAAAGTGGGAAAAAAACAAATGTCCATGAACTGATGAATGAATAAACAAAATATGTTACATCCATAAATGAAATAATATTCAGCTACAAAAAAGAATGAACTACTGATATATGCTGCAACATGGATAAACCTCAAAAACATTCTGCTTAGTGAAAGAAGCCAGATGCAAAAGGCCACATGTTGTATGATTCCATTTGTATGAAATGATCGGGGACTTCCCTGGCGATCCAGAGGTGAAAACTCTGCTTCCACTGAAGTGGGTGCGGGTTCGATCTCTGGTCAGGAAAATGAGATCCTGCATGCCACGCTGAGTGTGGCCAAAAAAAAAAAAAATCAGAATAAGCAAATTCATAGACAGGAAGTAGCTTAGTGGTTGTCAGATGCTGGGTGGGAGACGTGGGGGATGACTGCTAAGGGGTGTGGGGCTTTTTCTTTTTTTTGGCCACACAGCATGCGGGATCTAGTTCCCCAACCAGGATCGAACCCGTTCCCCCCTGCGTGGAGTCTTAACCATTGGACCACCAGGGAAGTCCCAGTATGGGGTTTCTATTTGGGGTGATGAAAATGTTCTGGAATTAGAGACTAGTGATGGCTGCAAACCCTCTTAAATATACTAAAAATGACTGAATTGTACACTTAGAAGGGTGAATTTTATACTATGTGAATTATATCTCTATAAAGAAAACCAGAAAGGATAGCAAGCTGACTCCTACACTTATAGATCTTGGACAGTCAGCCATTTGGGAACACCATCCAACTTTGCATTTTCTACCAAAATGCAAGAAGGAATTACTCAGAGAATAAGGAGAAAGAATTGATTATAAGCTACAGAACATTAATTTAAAAAAATCTATATTGTATACAAGGCTAATTATAAATGCCATATAAAATTCTACAAAATATAAACAATACCTAAATGCATAACGTAGAAAGTTAAAGTCTCTTAAATCCTATTTTATGAGCTAATGTATGGTGGTAGTTTAACAAATCCTGACATCTCAAGTCTAATAAAATAAAAGTTTTATTAATTTATTAATTTATTTATTTTTGGCACGTTGGGTCTTCGTTGCTACCCGTTTTCTCTAGTTGTGGCGAGCGGGGGCTACTCTTCCTTACTGTGCGTGGGCTTCTCATTGTGGTGGCTTCTCTTGTTGCAGAGCACAGGCTCTAGGCGCATGGGCTTCAGTAGTTGCGGCAAGCAGGCTCAGTAGTTGTGGTGCATGGGCATAGTTGCTCCGCAGCATGTGGCATCTTCCCAGACCAGGGCTCGAACTTGTGTCCCCTGGATTGGCAGGCGGATTCTTAAATACTGCGCCACCAGGGAAGTCCCCTTTCCATTTTAAACGTTGAAAAAAATTGCTGTATATTTTTTGTTAGTATGCAGGAGCTCCTTGTCTTTTCTAGATTAAGGACCAGTAAACTATAGCCCATAGACCAAATGTGGCACGCCTTTGGTTTTCGTAAATAAAGTTTTATTAGAACACAGTCACACCCATTCACTTACTGTCTATGGCTGCTTTCCTACTACAACAGTAGAGGTGAATAGTTGTGTCAAAGATCATCTGGACTACAAAGCCAGCTTAAATTTTCACTCTTTGGTCTTTTACAGAAAGAGTTTGCCAAATCCTGCCCTAGTTAATAATCTCTTATTGGTGTGAGACAAGGCAAATATCTTTTCCCATTTTGTCATCTCTCTTTTGACTTTGTCTATACAGTCCTTTATTGAACCAAAAAGAATCTTGATTTAATGTAATCAAATCCATTGATTTTTCTTTTTTACCTCAAGTTACACTTTTTTGGAGTTTAAAAAACAATTTCTGCTCTGCCTCTAGGTTACAAAATATCATCTACTTTTTTTCTTATTAAATTCATAATTTTACCTTTTATGTTTAGGTGTTTAACCCATTTGGAACTCACCTTTATATATGGTATTAAATAGAGAGCTAGTATTTTTCTCCATATAGTGAGCCAATTTATCAAAAACTATCTACTAAACAATCCAGTTAGCCTCTGTGCCAGTTTTCAATGTACTGCCTCACAGTTCCAAATCTACCCTTCATTGCCTGCTCAGCAAAACTTAAGATGATCCCTTTAAATATTTCTCCATTCTCTATTAGCATCTGGCATAATGTTAAGCTAGTCACTAGAGGATGCTGGAGGAACACTGAGGAAAAAGATTTTTTCCTGATTCCTTCTCTCATCAGCCTCTTGCAGTATGCAGTTTCTGTGACACTGGGCTTGCAGCACATAACTTCTCCAGCACCTGGTTCCTAGATTGTGCAGTGGCCTGCAGTGCCCAATATGCAGCAGCTTCCCCTGGCACCCTCTTGGGTAGATTTCCAGAAAAATTCACTGGTGCAACTTCATCATCCAGTGAAGAGGACACTCCTTTGTCAACCCATTCTGGGTCTCAGGCTGCCCACTCTTCTGTGGGCATTGTCCTAGAGGTAGTAGCTATTCCTTACATCTGAGATTCTTGTATTCTTTAGGTGCTCTTTTTATTTCTTACTACTCAATCTCCTGTTATTTCATCCCCTGCTATAGTTAATAGTTCTCTATGTTAAACTTTTCCTGTTCATATTACTATATGGTGTCTGTCTCTTGCTTGGACCCTGACTGATAAAGTCATATTCTCATTTATTTGTGCTACACTTTTATCATATATTAAATTCCCATATATATACATAGGTCTATCTCTGAGATCTCTCTTTTGTTCTATTTGGCCTATTGGTCTAATTTAATCTTAAGTGAGAAAATAGGTGCAAAGTATCTAGCCATTACCTATCATATAGTAGTACTCATTAAACGATATTGATTATGGTAGAGACTGCCCATCTTTGCCCTCAAAGACCAATAATCTGACTTTGGTTTAATTTTATGGGCTGGAAAAAGGGAGTCAGGTCGAGTAGAGGAGAGTGGACTATTTCTCAGTTCAATCAACTTATGAATGAATGAAAATCCAGAAGTCACTGGATTTTTCTGACTTTAAGCCACTGCTTTAGCCATCAGCCATAATTTAAATTCATGCAGACATTTATTCCCACAAGGATACTGATAGATTTATTCTATAATTTTAAAAATTTCTTAAACATAATAATTATAAATCTGTACAATGTAGCCTCATATAGGAACTCGGATGAATATAATGTATTCCAAGTATACACAATGCTTTGATTCTTTTACATTCTTGTTCCAAAAAGAAAGTTGCTCTCACCAATTAAATATGACTGAGTTATAAGACAAAATCTAAACAAACAGAAAGACATCTCCTATTCTTGGAAGGGAAGACTTGAAATGTCCAGTCTACCAAAATTAATACATTTAATACAGTTATAATTATAAACAATATTTTTTTGAAATGGACAAAATAAATTTTTACTTGATTTTGTAGACAGTCTCCAGAGATGAATGTGATCAATTCCTTCCCTTGATGATGCGGAGTTATCTCTCCCCTTAAACCTGGACTGGACTTAATGACTCACTTAATCAAAAGAATAGAATGCTGACTTGCTTAATCAATAGAATGCAGAGAAAGTATCATTCTGGGACTTCCAAGGTTAGATCATAAGAAATACTGCAGCTTCCATGGGGATCTCTTGGAATGTTTTCTCTTCAGACATTCCCCCTCAGAACCCAGACACCATGGTGTCTGTCCAAGCCACACGGATAGGTCACTTGTAGGCACTTTGATTAACAGCCCCAACTAAGCTCCCAGTAGAGAGTCAACATGAATTCCCAGTTATGTGAGTGAGCCATCTTGGATATCTAGCCCAGTCAAGCCTTCAGATGGCTCCAGCCCCAGCCGTCATCTGACAGTAATCACATGAGAGACCGCCCAAGTGAGGAATGCCCAGCTGGGCCCAGGCAACTCACTGGAGCATGACAGCTAATAAATTATTGTTTTAATTTACTAAGTTTTAGTGTGGTTTGTTATGCAGTAATAGATAACTGGAAAAGAAATTGATACCAGAAGTGTTATCCTGCTGTGACAAAAACCTAAAACATGTGGCAATGGCTTGGGACCAAGGAGTGTTTGGAAGCTGGAAGGGCCTCAGGGAGACCATTAGTGAAGACTTGAAGGAGAGAAAGGAAATTGTTATTGGAGGCCGGAGGAAAGATAACTCCTGTTAAGTAGTAGCAAAAAGTTCAGAAGAACATCACCTGTGGTAAAACACAAAATAGAAAATGTAGTTAATGCATAGGTGAATTTGGCTAAGGAGATTGCTAGGTAGACTGTTCCGAGTGCCAACTGGTTTCTTTTAGCTGTCAATGATAAGGTACTGAAAGAGAGAGATACGTTAAAAGGGAACCAGTAGGCTTCTTAGAAAAATTTAGAGGCTATTTGAAGGGCCCAGGACAGTTTTTCCAGCCATTAAAAGTTTCTCAAAGGAAGAATACTCTTCAAATAAAGAAGGGGTCAAGAGTGCGTTTGTAAGACTTTTTGTTAAGACTTTAGAAAGTTTTAAGTGCATGTTTTATAGATTCTCTCAAGTAAATGAAGTGGCTTCTAAGAATGGTAGAATGCCTCTTAGACTTTTTTTTTTTACTAGACAAGAGAGCTTTTAAGAATCTTAAGGGTGTTTCCTATAGCATACTGAATCTCAGACCAAAGTAGAGAAGGGCCTATCTTGAAGATATTTGTGGATGTGACTTTTGAGAACCTAAATAAAATTCCCAGAAAACACAACGTTCAGGAGAGCTGCATTTTTAAAAGTACCACCAGCTTCAAGTAAAAAGGACAGTTCAAAATGAAAAGAGCCCTTGGAACACCCAAATTCCTATGGGCAGGAAGCAGGCTGTAAAAGCTACACAGCAGAAAATATAAGCCACTTTTTAAGGGAAAGGAAGGATGACTCAATGTGAAGAACCAAGAGTCCAGAAGGCAGACTTCAAAGCCACAGAGAATCACTCCCTGGGAGCAGGACTGAGTCCCAATCAAAGAAATGGAAACATGTACCTGGCTGGGATTTCAGAATTGCTGTGGAACACTGATTGTTATGTGTGCCCTGTTTCTCCCTTTTAAACAGAGGTATTTATTGCAGTTATCTTATCCCTATAAGATCATTGTATGTTGTATTTGTGTTGCAGACAACTTGATTATTTTTTCATAGATCTTCAGATCAAGAGGAACCACACCCAAAAAGCCACATCTAAAGAGCCTCATCTACACCTAGATCTCATTTAGATGATGAGATCCTGAACTTTGAGCTGATGCTGTAATCAAATGAGATTTTGGGAGTTGTGGGAGAAGGGTGAGTGTATTTTGCACATTCAATGGACGTAAATTGTGTTGTCCAGAGGGTGGGCTGTGGTAGGTAGTCTTTACATATGTTACACCATCAGCCTCTCCTGTAGCTTCTTTTTTACTCCAAAAATTTTGTGTGACTTCTCTTCATCATTTCACCAGAGATTTATCTATTTCATCATTCTTCTCAAAGAATAAACTTTTGGTTATGTCAATCTTTTAAAATTCACATATATTTGTTTCTTGCTTATTTAGTTTCTCCTCTTACTTTTATTAACTCATTACTTCCATTTTCTTTGGGTTAGTTCTGTTGTTCTTTGCCTAACTTCTCTCTCTCTCTCTCTCTCTCTCTCTCTCTCTCTCTCGACCACGCCCTGAGGCTTGCAGGACCTCACCTCAGTTCCCCCACCATGGAAGGAACCCGGGCCACATCAGTGAAAGCCCCAAATCCTAACCACTAGGCCACCAGGGAACTCCCTCTTTGTCTAACTTCTTGACTTTAACATTTAGCTCTTTAAATTTTAGCTTATCTTCTTTTCTAATATAAGCACTCAAGGCTTTGCATGAAGTACATCCTACAAGTTTCAAAGTCATTTCATTGTAAGTGTTTTCTGATTTCCTATCTGATGTCTTCTGTGATCAGTTAAGCAGTATGTTTAAAATTTTCCAAACATACAGGGCGTTTTTAGTAGCTGCTGTTATTGTCCTCTAATTATGATTTAGACACACACTGTGGTAAGCATAATACTTATTCTTTGGTATTTGAGATTTGTTTTTCAACAAGTCTAGAGCATGGCCTAGAGTATGGTCAATATTTACAGAAGCTCCATGGAAATGATCAATGAAAATATATACTCTAATATTGGGTAAGTTTTCTAAATAAAATCTATTAAATCACACCTTAAAAAAAAAACTGTGTCTTAGTCTTGGATCCCCTGTCATGATTGTATGCCATTTGTGACATCTTTTGCAGGGGTAATCCAGTTTTCCTTTTTTGTTAATGTGATATAAAATATTTCAAAATTTTATGGTGTAGGCAGTATGCTTAATATTAAACTATGAATTTATGGAGTTTTACACTTAATAGTTTATTAATATTTTAAGATACTGGTATTTGATATCTTTTTTTTTTTTTTTTTTTTGGCTGCACTGCACGGCTTGCAGGATCTTCTTTCCCTGACTAGGGATCAAACCTGGGTCCCCTGCTGTGGAAGCCTGGAGTTCTAACCACTGACCACCAGGGTATTCCCCTGATATCCCCTTTATATGAAAAAGTTGAATCCAAATTTTAAGCTGGAAAGTCATTGCAAAATTGTACAAAAAAATATTACAACCATGTAACTTATAGCGCTTTTCAATACTTAGATTTAGAGTTATGTGCAGGGGCTTCCCTGGTGGTGCAGTGGTTGAGAGTCTGCCTGCCCATGCAGGGGTCATGGGTTCGAGCCCTGGTCGGGGAGGATCCCATATGCCGCGGAGCAACTAAGCCCATGCGCCACAACTATTGAGCCTGCGCTCTAGAGCCCGTGAGCCACAACTACTGAAGCCCGCATGCCTAGAGCCCGTGCTCTGCAACAAGAAAAGCCATGGCAATTAGAAGCCGGTGCACCGCAACGAGGAGTAGCCCCCACTCGCTGCAACTAGAGGAAAGCCTGCACACAGCAATGAGGACCCAACGCAGCCAAAAATAAATAAATAAATTTATTTTTTTAAAAAAAGAATTATGTGCAAACCAGTCATAGTGTCTATGTTCTGATCATCAAACAAAAATAATAAAAAATTGGTTATAAAAAAGTATACGGTAGCATAGAAATAGACGGAATTCAGGTATACATTTCAGTGTACATGGGAATTTTAGGAATCACAAAATGGTCATCCTTCCTCAGGGAGGAAGGTATAGTTTATTTAATAAATTGCACTGGCACAATTAGCTATCCATCAGAAAAAAAATATAATCGGACTCCCAAACTCACTACATTCAGAAATAAATTCTGGATACATGAAACAAAGGTAAGAAAAAAATTTTTTAAATAGTATTTTGGAGTCTAAACATATAATTTAAGATTTAGAAAGACTTTTTTTAATTTTATTGAAGTATAGTTGATTTAAAATGTGTTAATTTCTGCTGTACAGCAAAGTGATTCAGTTATACATATATATATTCTTTTTCATATTCTTTTCCATTATGGTTTATCACAGGATATTGAATATAGTTCCCTGTGCTATGCAGTAGGACCTTGCTGTTTATCCATCCTATATGTAGTAGTTTGCATCTGCTAATCCCAAATCCCCAATCCTTCCCTCCCTCCACCCCTTTGGCAACCAAGGTCTGTTCTTTATGTCTGTGAGTAGAAAGACCTTTTAAACAAGAGAAAAATTCAGAAGATCAAGAAAAAATTAGGTTTATTTGAACTCATAAAAATTCTTTTTTTTTAATGGGAAAAGATAACAAAGCCAAAAGATAGATTGGAAAAATGTTTGCAATGCATGGAATTGAAAAGGGCTTAATACCTGCAATACACAATGAGAGTCTATAAATTAATTTTTTTTACAAAAGGCAAGTCAACCCTCTGCAGCAATGGGGGCTACATTTCATCCCATTAACCTCCCTCTTCTAAGTTTGCCCTCAGGAAGAAGGGCCTGTGAGAACCGCAGAGGAGGAGCTGCTTTCCAAAGTTGTGTGGAAGAGTGGATCCCCGAACCGTGCAAGGAATGGACTATGTCAGTAAGGGGTGGACTGTTTGCATGACCTCTCAGATCTACATTCAAAAAGAGAAGTTCTGTGAGGAGTGTAGGTGGCTGAGAGCTTCCGGCTAATATACTGCTGGTATGTGTCACAACACTCATGCCAAGGCACACTCTCCCTGGATTACTCCCAGTCCATGACTGAGTCCAGTGGGCCTGGAGCTGGGCCATTTGTGCCTCATGTAGGGCCCCTCTAATGGGAAATCAGCCTGGCCAAGCCTTTCCCAGAGCTGTCTGCACGGCCTTCTGAGGCTCTTCTTCTTCTTTTTTTTTTTTTTTTTGCGGTACGCGGGCCTCTCACCGCTGTGGCCTCTCCTGTCGCGGAGCACAGGCTCCGGACGCGCAGGCTCAGCGGCCATGGCTCACGGGCCCAGCGGCTCCGCGGCATGTGGGATCTTCCCGGACCGGGGCTCGGACCCGCGTCTCCTGCATCGGCAGGCGGACTCTCAACCACTGCGCCACCAGGGAAGCCTGAGGCTCTTCTTACTCATTCCTCCTTTCATGGGTGCCAGTCCTGTGTCACGGTCTGTAGATTCTCCCTGTCTACTCCTGCTTCCTCTCATTTTTATCTTTCACTGGCATTTACCCTTGAATTTCTAATTCCACCTTCGGCACCTGCTTGCTAGAGGACTCAGATTTAGTTTGGGGTGATTCATTGCACAACAATAGATAATGAAACAGCTTGGTGTGGGTGCTGCCACAACAAAAGCCTAAAATACTGGCTTTGGAACTGCCAGGCAGAGAGGCTGGAAGGGCCTTGAGGGAAAAGGCTTTCAAAGAGCTTCAGTAAGAGTGTGAGCTGAAACCTAAAGGGCCTGAAGGGGGTTGTTGAGGGACACAAAGGAAAGAGAGGAAAGAGGGTCCTTTCCCAGAAAGTCTGGCAATACTGTCACATGAAATAATACAGCAAGTAAGAAATGTCCCTGTTGAACTCAAGGAGCCAATCAAGGAGATTTCTAGGCAGAATACTGAAGGTGCTACCTGCCTTCTACATGTTGCCTATGATAAAACATGAAAGGAGAGAGATAAACTAAAAAAATAAACTTAGCTATAAAGCAGACCACATATTGTATGATTCCATTTATATGAAATGCCCAGAATAAGCAAATTATAGAAACAGAAAGCAGATTAATGGTTGCTGGGCAGTGAGGCTGGGGGGAAATGGGGAGTGACTGCTAATGGGTACCAGGTTCCTTTGTGGGTGATGAATATGTTCTAAAATTGATTGTGGTGGGACTTCTCTGGTGGCACAGTGGTTAAGAATCTGCCTGCCAATGCAGGGGACACAGGTTCTAGCCCTGGTCCGGGAAGATCCCACATGCTGTAGAGCAACTAAGCCCGTGCGCCACAACTACTGAGCCTGCGCTCTAGAGCCCATGAGCCACAACTACTGAGCCCGCGTGCCATAACTGCTGAAGCCTGTGCACCTAGAGCCCAACTCCACAACAAGAGAAGCCACCGCAGTGAGAAGCCCGCGCACCTCAACGAAGAGTAGCCCCCACTCGCCGCAACTAGAGAAAGCTCATGTGCCGCAACTAGAGAAAGCCTGTGTGCAGCAACGAAGACCCAACGCAGCCAAAAAAATAAAATACAAAATAAGTAACATTGATTGTGGTGATGGTTGTAAAGCTCTGTAAATATACTAAAAACCACCAAACTGTATGTTTTAAATGGGTAAATTGTATGCTATGTAAAGCCTCTCTGTATATCCAGGACCAGGACTTACAAGGCTTGAACAAAGATCCGGCAAGCCATGCAGCATGCCTTCCACCCCCCCCAAAAAAGTGTCCCTTGGCAAAAATAAAATCCAAGACACAGTTGGGAAAACATTACCTAAAAATGAAGTTAAGTGTTAAGACTTCAAAAACACCTAAGGAGGGGCCCCATAGAACCTGTCAGAGAGAAGTCTCTCTGAAGATCTTAAGGATGTTCACTCACAGCAGTCTCTCAGGGAGCCCAGGGTAGAGATGAAAAGACAGTTGTGGGTGTGGCTTTTGTTGAATGGAGTGGCTTAAAAATCGATACACAAAACCCCCACAAATCCTTTAAGGGAATTGTCCTGGCAGAAGCATCATCAGCTCAGACTAACAGGGACATAGTACAGAATGAAAAGAGTCCTTTGCATCCCTTTCATAGGCAAGAAGGAGACTGAGAAGGCTACTCAGTTGCAAACTCAATTTTCTTTTGGAAAAGTAAGGATGATTCAGAGGGTGGAACCAAGAGCCCAGACACTGGAGCCAAAAACCACAGGGAACAAGAATGACTCTCAAGCAATTGGGCAAAGCTCTAATCCAACAAGCATTTCAGAGTTGGCTCTGTTGTGTACCTCCCGCTTTCCCTCTTTTTGAGGTTATCCTTTGCCTTTCCCACTATGGTATGTACGATGTGTGTAGGGCAGAGATAACTTGCCCCTTTAGTTTACAGATCTGCTATATAGGGAAGGGGTGCGAGGGAGAGACCAATTAGGAGATAAATTCAGAAGCTCATAAGATAGCCCAGGCAAGAGACAGTGGTGGTTTGGAGTAGGCAACAGTGGAAAAAATGATAAGTGGTGCGATTCAGAATGTATTTTGAAATTAGAGCCAACAGGCTTTGTTGATATATTGGATTAGGACATGAGAAAAAAAGAAAAGTTGAACATGGCTTCATAATCTCTATCTGGAAGAACAGGGTGAATGAATGTCCCCCTTCAACCTCTTTTGTCTGCCTCTTTTCAGAGCAGAATTTTCCAGAATGACCTACACTGTTGTCTCCATTTTCTCACCTCCCACTTGTCATCCCACTCCTAGCTAGGCTCTGCCTACTACCTCTGTAAAATTGCTATTGACAATATCATCAATGACCACCGTGTTTCTAAATCCAATGGACACTTTCCCATCCTCTTTTTATTTGATCACTCTATTGCTTTTAGTACAGGTATCCACTGCCTTTCTGAAACATTTTCTTCTATTGGCTTTCTTGAACCATGTATTTTTCTGATTTTCTGCTACCCCTCTGGTTGTCCCTTCTGATTCTCCTTTTCTGGCTTCTCTTCTAATTCACTATTAACGTAGTCAGTAGCTCTGAATGACCCTTTTCTGGTCTCACTCGATACTCCATGAATCCTAGGATTCCTGAACCAACACCTCCCGGCCAGACTTGTCTTCTGAGCTCCAGTTCTATATGTCTACTTGCATATTCGGGAAATCCCACAGATACCTCGAACTGAACTTGTCAAAACAGAAGTCATCACTTTCCCCAACAAACTTACTCTTCCTCCAGGTCCCCAGTCTCTGTAAGGTAATACCATCTACCCAACCACTCAAGCCAGAAAGCTAATAGTCTTGGCTACTCACCCTCTCTTACACGTACCCCCACAGATAATCAATCAAGAGCTCCTGTAATTTCTACCTCTTCTATCACTCACTCTCAAATCTGTCCATTTCTTTTCATCTACTGCTGCCACTGTAGTCCAAGCCATTATCCCTTGCCTGGACTTTTGCATCAGCCCCATACCTCTATCCACTGGCCTCCTTGTATCCACTTTGGCCCGCCATGCTATGTTCTTGTTCAAACACAAATAGGACCGTGCACTCCCTCGGTTTAAAGTCTTTCAATGATCTCCTATATCCTTGGAATGTACTACAAATTGCTTAATATAATTCATAAGACTTTGCATGATCTGGACCTTGCTGTCTCTTCCACCTCAGTCTCATATCATTGCCTTTTTTTTTTCTGTGGCCAGTCACACCGATCTGATCTCAGTCTCTTGAACCTGCCAAGGTTTTCTCACGTTTGGGCCTTCACACTTTCCCTCTGCTTAAACAGCTCTTCTCCATTCTCTTTGTCTGGCTCTCACTCATCCTTCAAGTCTCAGATTAAATAGCACTTCCTCAGCCTACCCTAACACCCCAGATTGACTCAGCTCACTCTGTTGTGTATTTTCTTAACCTTCTGAACTTCTGCTGGGCAGCACTTTGCTTGTGATTCTTGTAATCATTGTTGAGTATCTGTTTCATGTCCATTTTCCCCATCAGAGCATTAGCTCCATTATGACAGACCATGCTTATTTTACTCACCATTGTAGATGAGCATATAGTTAGATGCTCACTAAGTATTTCTGGGCTGGCTGACAATTGGGGAGGGCCCAAGTCGCACTGTTGCCTGAGGCTATAACCCCTCCACCACCCTTTCCTCCCTTAAGGGCAGTTATAAGACCCAGGGCAAATGGAAGTACTGCATGACTTCATGCACTGTCTAGTACAATATGAAAGAATATTCATCACAATTTTACTTATTAGAGTGAAAAATCGGAAAAAGCCAATAGCCCCTAAATATCCAACAATGTGGGAATGGCTTCATATATTACACCAGTGGTTTAAAATAATTGTCTAGGGCTTCCCTGGTGGCGCAGTGGTTGAGAGTCCGCCTGCCGATGCAGGGGACACGGGTTCGAGCCCTGGTCCGGGAAGATCCCACATGCCGCGGAGTGGCTGGGCCCATGAGCCATGGCCGCTGAGCCTGCGCGTCTGGAGCCTGTGCTCCACAACGGGAGAGGCCACAACAGTGAGAGGCCCGTGTACCGCAAAAAAAAAAAAAAAAAAAAAATTGTCTAATAGATCTAATCCCTATTTTGCAAATAGAACCTGGAATAGGACCCCAATGTAAGATGCACTAAAATGGGGCTATTCTAGTTGAATGTGGGATGGGGCGGAGCTTCATCTCTTAGGCCTCCCTAGCTTTCCCTTTCTTTTCCCCTTTCTCACTTTTCATCCTTTCTCCCCCAGGTCTTGAAGACTTTCCAGTTCCTGGCTCTATTCGCTCTTTTAAAGCCAGGACATCATTTCTGTTTAGGTTTCCATGAGACACTCCCAAATGCTTTGTTGTGTTGTTGTTATGTTGGCTCAAGTTGGTTTTCTGTTACTTGTAATTTGTAAAAAACAAAACCAAAAAAACCTTAAATAATACTGTTGCAGCTTGAGATTCATTTATGTAATGAAAAGAGAATTGGGTTTGGAGTCAGAAAACTGGCTTCAAATCTAGGTCCTGACTTCAGGCAAATTAATCATTTTCAACTGAGTTTTCTCATCTGCAAACGGGACTATACTTTTGCAAATATTAAAAACAAACAATACTAATATATTAAAAGGATCTGTATCGAGCAGGCTCTCAACAAATGTTAAATAAATAAGATTAAAGTCTTATTAGAAGTCCCTCCTACCCACTCCAACTGGAAGGAGTGCATACATTGTGGCCAAAGTTAGCAAGGTTGCCATCTTGTGGAGATTTACTGACACACTGTCCAATGTCACTAAGCACATTTGAAGTAAAATGTTCAAGAATCTAGAGCTCCCTAAAAGGATGGCAAACACACCAGAGAGACATTGGAATGAAGCTGATAATAAAAGACACGAGACAAGGGTAATTCACCATTGGAAAGAGCAGGGAATTAAGAACCAGGACTGAACTTTCAGGAACTGTCACATGCAGCAGAAAAGTCAGGGGAAGGGGCAGGAAGGAGTGACTGATGGAGGAGGACAAGTGCACAAGGATAGCCTGGTGTGACACTCAAGCCAGGGTTGACATACCTATCTTCAATGTTAGCTAACCTGATCCTATCTTGTTTTTTTCCAAGATCTCAAAAGGCATTAAGAAAAGCATTTGGGGCTTCCCTGGTGGCGCAGTGGTTAAGAATCTGCCTGCCAATGCAGGGGACACGGGTTTGATCCCTGGTCCGGGAAGATCCCACATGCCGCGGAGCAACTAAGCCCATGCGCCACAACTACTGAGCCCGCGTGCCACAACTACTGAAGCCTGCGTGCCTAGAGCCCGTGCTCCGCAACGAGAGAAGCCACCGCAATGAGAAGCCTGTGTACCGTAACCAAGAGTAGCCCCCGCTCGCCACAACTAGAGAAAGCCTGCGCGCAGCAAAGAAGACCCAACGCAGACAAAAATAAATAAATAAAATAAATTTAAAAAAAAAAAGAAAAGCCAGCTGACACCATAATCCTTATAATACCATTGCTCCGGGCCATTCAAATGCTACCTTTGTCTCTTAAATCAACGCTTCACCCTCCTTTTACACCTTATTACAAGATACCACTGGTAAGGATTTTAGTAATTATGAGGATACTGCATGTTAAGGGTTATCACCACTGCACCAGGAATGGGGTACTCATTAGGGTCTGATCTTGTGCCAGAATCCCAACCTAAGAATCTTCTTTCTAGGGTCACTTCTACCACCAAAACTTTTAGACTTGATTTAAAGCAGAGCCTGAACAAGGGCTTGCAAACAGGTACGTAGTTTATTCTCAGAAGTGATCCCAAGGGACAAGAGTCAGAGATTGACTAGGAAGAATAAAACGGGCAAACCAGGAAAGCCAATCTGAGGAGGAGTGCTCCAGAAGGTCACTGCTTTGGGCACGCAGGGCTTGATTTCCCTGAAGAGGCAGTGTAGAATGTGACTCTCATTTGTTCAACCAAGGGAAGGAAGAAGAGAGTATTTATTCACCAGCTCCTGTTCTTTACTGGTCAAGGGTTTCCTGACTGCTGGTAAACTCCCTTGCACTCTCTCAAGTTGGCACTTTCAGGCTGACACATGAGTCAAAATGATTGTGCAAGTTCTCCCAGGCAACCCCTGAGATGAGTTCCATGAGACAAGCCCGAGGGCAGAAAGCGAGATATTTGGAGAAAGCAGATGAAGATTTGGACTGTCAGGTCACACTTGCATCCACCTGGTTGCCATAGCAATAGCTGGAGTAGAAGTTGCACCCAGAGGCAAAAAAGTGCCCAATACATGGCCATAAGTAAGAGACAACATCTTGCCAGATTGAAGTTCTAGCCTACATAGGATGCACTATTTGTTCTGAACCAGTAACCAATGTGTGGTAGCGCTTCACTCATAGCCAAAATAGATAGATCCCAGAAGAAAAGGGTATATGTGGAGTGACACTTCTATTATACTTAAATGATTACATTTAAATGTTTATCTTCATGTCTCTGTGAGTCTGACTATGGCTATTGACAAGTTTTATTACCCAAGGGAAGAATACCTCTACTAGAGGACATGAAAATAGTTCCACTGGATTGGAAGGTAAGGCTGCCATTTGCCAATTTTGGGCAAATTTGTCGTGCCAGTAGGTGAACAGACCAAAAAAAAAAAAAAAAGATTAATTCAGTGGTCTGCTAGAGCCAGCTCATACAGACTTACATGAGTTGATTGTGTATATGTATTAGTTTCCTATTGGTGCTATAACAAATGACCACAAATTTACTGGACTAAAACAAAACAAATTTGAGAGGACAGACAGCAGAAGCAAGAAGAACTACAATTCTGCAGCCTGTGGAATGAAAACCATATTCACAGAAAGATAGACAAAATGAAAAGGCAGAGGACTATGCACCAGATGAAGGAACAAGTTAAAACCCCAGAAAAACAACTAAATGAAGTGGAGATAGGCAAAATTCCAGAAAAAGAATTCAGAATAATGATAGTGAAGATGATCCAGGACCTCGGAAAAAGAATGGAGGCAAAGATCAAGAAGATGCAAGAAATGTTTAACAAAGACCTAGAAGAATTGAAGAACAAACACCCAGAAGAATTAAAGAACAAACAAACAGAGATGAACAATATAATAACTGAAATGAAAAATACACTAGAAGGAATCAACAGCAGAATAACTGAGGCAGAAGAACGGATAAGTGACCCGGAAGACAGAATGGTGAAATTCACTGCCATGGAACAGCATAAAGAAAAAAGAATGAAAAGAAATGAAGACACTCCAAGAGACCTCTGGGACAACATTAAACGCACCAACATTCGCATTATAGGGGTCTCAGAAGGAGAAGTGAGAGAGAAAGGACCCGAGAAAATATTTGAAGAGATTATAGTCGAAGACTTCCTGAACATAGGAAAGGAAATAGCCACCCAAGTCCAGAAAGCACAGAGAGTCCCAGGCAGGATAAACCCAAGGAGAAACATACTGAGACACATGGTAATCAAGTTGACAGAAATTAAAGACCAAGAAAAATTATTGAAAGCAACCAGGGAAAAACGACAAATAACATACAAGGGAACTCCCATAAGGTTAACAGCTAATTTCTCAGCAGCAACTCTACAAGCCAGAAGGGAGTGGCACAATATATTTAAAGTGATGAAAGGGAAGACCCTACAACCAAGATTACTTTACCCAGCAAGGATCTCATTCAGATTTGATGGAGAAATCAAAAGCTTTACAGACAAACAAAAGTTAAGAGAATTCAGCGCCACCAAACCAGCTCTACAACAAACACTAAAGGAACTTCTCTAAGTGGGAAACACAAGAGAAGAAAAGGACCTACACAAACAAACCCAAAACAATTAAGAAAATGGTAACAGGAACATACATATCGATAATTACCTTAAACATGAATGGATTAAATGCTCCAACCAAAAGACACAGGCTCGCTGAATGGATACAAAAACAAGACCCGTATATATGCTGTCTACAAGAGACCCATTTCAGACCTAGGGACACATAGACTGAAAGTGAGGGGATGGAAAAGATATGCAAAAAAGATATGCAAATGGAAATCAAAAGAAAGCTGGAGTAGCAAAATTCATATCAGATAAAATAGACTTTAAAATAAAGAATGTTACAAGAGACAAGGAAGGACACTACATAATGATCAAGGGATCAATCCAATAAGAATATAACAATTATAAATATATATGCACCCAGCATAGGAGCACCTCAATACATAAGGCATAAGCTGCTAACAGCTATAAAAGAGAAAATCGACAGTAACACAATAATAGTGGGGGACTTCAACACCTCACTTACATTGATGGACAGATCATCCAGACAGAAAATTAATAAGGAAACACAAGCTTTAAATGACACAATAGACCAGATAGATTTAACTGATATTTATAGGACATTCCATCCAAAAACAGCAGATTACACTTTCTTCTCAAGTGCACACAGAACATCCTCCAGGATAGATCACATCTTGGGTGACAAATCAAGCCCTGGTAAATTTAAGAAAATTGAAATCATATCAAGCATCTTTTCCAACCACAATGCTATGAGATTAGAAATCAATTACAGGGCGAAAAAAAACGCAAAAAACACAAACACATGGACGCTAAACAATACGTTACTAAATGACCAAGAGATCACTGAAGAAATCAAAGAGGAAACCAAAAAATACCTAGAGACAAATTACAATGAAAACACGACGATCCAAAACATATGGGATGCAGCAAAAGCAGTTCTGAGAGGGAAGTTTTTGGCAATACAAGCCTACCTCAAGAAACAAGAAAAATCTCAAATAAACAATCTAGGCTTACACCGAAAAGAACTAGAGAAAGAAGAACAAACAAAACCCAAAGTTAGTAGAAGGAAAGAAATCATAAAGATCAGAGCAGAAATAAATGAAACAAAATAAACAATAGCAAAGATGAATAGAACTAAAAGCTGGTTCTTTGAGAAGGTAAACAAAATTGATAAACCTTTAGCCAGACTCATCAAGAAAAAG
>NC_041216.1:3997867-3998334 GCF_002837175.3 Physeter macrocephalus
GACCAGATGGCTTCACAGGTGAATTCTATCAAACATTTAGAGAGGAGCTAACACCCATCCTTCTCAAACTCTTCCAAAAAATTGCAGAGGAAGGAACACTCCCAAACTCATTCTACGAGGCCACCATCACCCTGACACCAAAACCAGATAAAGATACTACAAAAATAGAAAATTAAAGACCAATATCACTGATGAATACAGATGCAAAAATCCTCAACAAAATACTAGCAAACAAATTCCAACAACAGATTAAAAGGATCATGCACTATGATCAAGTGCGATTTATCTCAGAGATGCAAGGACTCTTCAATATATGCAAATCAATCAATGTGAAACACCATATTAACAAATTGAAGAATAAAAACAATATGATCATCTCAATAGATGCAGAAAAAGCTTTTGACAAAATTCAACACCGATTTATGATAAAACTCTCCAGAAAGTGGACATAGAGGGAATCTACCTCA
>NC_041216.1:4006156-4006638 GCF_002837175.3 Physeter macrocephalus
AAAACTCTCCAGAAAGTGGACATAGAGGGAATCTACCTCAACATAATAAAGGTCATATACAACAAACCCACAGCAAACATCATTCTCAATGGTGAAAAACTGAAAGCATTTCCTGTAAGGTCAGGAAGAAGACAAGGATGTCCATTCTCGTCACTATTATTCAACATAGTTTTGGAAGTCTTAGCCACAGCAATCAGAGAAGTAAAAGAAATAAAAGGAATGCAAATTGGAAAAGAAGTAAAACTGTCACTGTTTGCAGATGGCATGATACTATATAGAGAGAATCCTAAAGATGCCACCAGGAAACTACTAGATATAATCAATGAATATGGTAAAGTTGCAGGATACAAAATTAATGCACAGAAATCTCTTGCATTCCTATACACTAACAATGAAAGATCAGAAAGAGAAATTAAGGAAACAATCCCATTCACCACTGCAATAAAAAGAATAAAATACCTAGGAATAAACCTACCTAAGGA
>NC_041216.1:4006811-4007567 GCF_002837175.3 Physeter macrocephalus
TGAAATTAGAACACTCCCTAACACCATATACAAAAATAAACTCAAAATGGATTAGAGACCTAAATGTAAGACCAGACACTATAAAACTCTTAGAGGAAAACATAGGAAGAACACTCTTTGACATAAATCACAGCAAGATCTTTTTTGATCCATCTCCTGGAGTAATGGAAATAAAAATAAACAAATGGGATCTAAGAAACTTAAAAGCTTTTGCAAAGCAAAGTAAACTACAAACAAGATGAAAAGACAACCCTCAGAATGGGAGAAAATATTTGCAAAGGAATCAATGAACAAAGGATTAATCTCCAAAATATATAAACAGCTCATGCAGGTCAATATTAATAAACAAACAACCCAATCAAAAAGTGGGCAGAAGACCTAAACAGACATTTCTCCAAAGAAGAGGTAGAGATGGCCAAGAAGCTGAAAAGCTGTTCAACATCACTAATTATTAGGGAAATGCAAATGAAAACTACAATGAGGGGCTTCCCTGGTGGCCCAGTGGTTAAGAATCTGCCTGCCAGGGCTTCCTTGTTGACGCAGTGGTTAAGAATCTGCCTACCATTGCAGGGGACACGGGTTCAAACCCTGGCCCGGGAAGATCCCACATGCTGCGGAGTAACTAAGCCCGTGCACCATAACTACTGAGTCTGTGCTCTAGAGCTCACGTGCCACAACTACGGAGCCCGCATGCCACAACTACTGAAGCCCGCGCATCTAGAGCCTGTGCTCCACAACAAGAGAAGCCACTGCAAT
>NC_041216.1:4008067-4008893 GCF_002837175.3 Physeter macrocephalus
ATTATCTTTTAGAGCAATGGCAGATCCTCTGAGCACATCCTCTTGTTTCAGGCTATGCCCCAGCCTACCATGTAAAAAAACAAGCCTGCAAAGAGCATTAACCTATGATAGTTCCTCTTGGGTATCTAATGTCCTTGTAAGAGCTTTTTGGTTTTTTTTTAAATAGATTTATTTATTTATTTATTTTTGGCTGTGTTGGGTCTTCGTTGCTGCACGTGGGCTTTCTCTAGTTGTGGCGAGTGGGGGCTACTCTTGGTTGCAGTGTGCGGGCTTCTCATTGCGGTAGCTTCTCTTGTTGTGGAGTACAGGCTCTAGGCACGCAGGCTTCAGTAGTTGTGGCGTGTGGGCTCAGTAGTTGTGGCGCACAGGCTTAGTTGCTCTGCGGCATGTGGGATCTTCCTGGACCAGGGCTCAAACCCATGCCCCTGCATTGGCAGGCGGATTCTTAACCACTGCACCACCAGGCAAGTCCCGTTAAGAGCTTTGAAATGATTACGTCCTTCACTTTGGACCAGATGAAAATCGTGGGGAATGGAGGGCTTGAATTCTTCCTGTCCCAGAGCGAAGCATTCCAGAAGTGTGGGGCATTGGGTTTTCCAAGTACATACTCATTCTGTACATCTCAGCTCCAGTCCCCCACTGTGACCACTGCATCCTCCCTTACAGCTCTGTTTGTCTTAAAAAAGCCTCGACCGGGGGCTTCCCTGGTGGCGCAGTGGTTGAGAGTCCGCCTGCCGATGCAGGGGACACAGGTTCATGCCCCGGTCCGAGAGGATCCCACATGCTGCAGAGCGGCTGGGCCCGTGAGCCGTGGCCGCTGGGCCTG
>NC_041216.1:4009036-4015446 GCF_002837175.3 Physeter macrocephalus
GCTCCACAGCGGGAGAGGTCAAAGCAGTGGGGGGCCCCGGTAAAGCAAAAAAAAAAAAAAAAAAAAAGTCTCAACCTAAAACACACAGGGCTGTGAACCTCCTGGGCATGCTCAGTTCTTAACATGTTTCATGTTTGTTCATTCTGTCTTCCCAGTCTTCAGGAGCCCCAGGATGCAAGGATGAGACCAAGATCCCCTCATTCAGATGAGCATTCACTGAGCCCTGACTCTGTGTCAGGCAGAGTCCTCAAGGAGTTCAGAGTCTAGAGGGAGAAACCAACAGGTAAATAAATCATTACAGTATGGATCTGATTTAAAAAAAATTATGCTAGAGGGAAACAGAGGAGAGATATGGGCAGGGTTGCCCTGTTGCACAAGTCTGGGGGTCTATATGATGGGTCCCTCCAGAGTTGTGCAACGAGACTGCCCAGGTCATGTGCGAGCCCAGAGGAGGCATCTGATCCAGTCCGTAAAGTCCCTTGAGGATATCAGGCATTAGCTGGGGCTCGAAGGGCAAGTTTGCCAGGCAGACGAGGAGTGAAGGACCATCCAGATAGAGCAAACAGCATGTATGAAGCCACAGAGGGCTGAGGCAAGATGCTAAGTGCTAGGAAATGTCAGGAAATCCATTTTGGCTGAAGCACAGAGCACATGAGGGGAAATGCCGAGAGCTTTTTGTTAAATGAGTCAATGAATGCAAGAAGGACTATAATAACAAAAATCATAAAAACCAACATTTGTTAACCACTCACTCTACGCCAGGCACTGTACTAAGTGGTTTCAGTGAATTTCTCATTTTCACCACATCCCCGTGAAGTAAGTTCTTTAATATCCTCTCCTCCGCAGATAAGCGCAGAGAAGTTAGTTAACTTGCTCAAGGTCACAGAGCTAGTGGCAGAGCCAGGATGGAAACTCAGATGTCCTGGACTCGAGAACCCTGAGCCATTGACCACTGCTTCTCTCAACACTAGTTCCCTTAGCTTTGGGCAGGGGTGGCCTCAGTGCAGAGCCAGGTGGGCACCAGCAGTCACATCAGCCCCCCTTTGGGCTTCGCCAGCAGCAGTGCTTTCACTGGCCATCGGCATTGACAAGAGTCAATGGTTCCACTGAGATCCTAAGCAGAAGGGGAAAAAGAGGAGGGAGCCTCATGAGTGAATTCTCCGGGCATGTGTGAGAAGCCCCTGGGATTCCCAGAGCTCCCAGGAGGACTTTGAGGGAGGCTGGGGTCCTGCAGAACCAGAAAAATAAACACACACGCAATTTGGTGACTGTGTTTTTATCCTAGGCATGGTTACACCCTGAAAAAATGTCAAATTCTCTTCAGGTCTCTCATGTCTGCATGTCCATGCCACCTATTTTTCAACCCCATCAGGACCTCCCATCCCTTGACACACCCCCATCCTCTCCCAACCTAGCATCCCTTCCTAGTTTTACTTGTCTTTCCTCCACAGGGCTGGCATTTCTTTTGCAGACACATTCCCCTGTCCTCATCCTGGGTCAAACCCAACTGATTGCTTTCTCTGCTTCTATGCCAGGCTACTGCAAACTGCAAGAGGAAACCCCAGGATCACATGTGGTCTCCGAGCTCACCTGCTCCATAGCCCTTTGCTTGATCCTTGCCAGCTCTCAGGCTTTTTTCTCAGCCTCATTCTAGGGCATTTCCCCCTCAGCATGACCTTAAAGGACCTCTTCCTTTAACCCTCTTTTCTATTTACCCCGTCCTCTCCCACCACTTCAGTGACCATATTTATACTAATAGACTGTATTCTATTCTATACTAATATACTAATAACTCCTCAATCACAGCTCCACCCAAATCTGGATGCCTCAATGTGTATTTCACACGGTTGTTGATAAAAACTAACTTTTTTTGATTTGTTAGACACTGTGCTTGGTAGATGACATGGACCCTGCCCTCATGAGCTCACAATCTGCTGAGCAAATAGAACTAGGCAATTAGAATGGAGGGTGTTGGCAGACAGAGCTGAGGGGACAAGAGAGATAGCCGATCCAAGGAAAGTGTATCCATTAGGCTTGGATTTGGCTGTAGGTGACAGAAAACCCCAAATCACAGTCATTCCAACCAGTTAGAAGTCTGGAAATAACTAGTCCAGAGCTAGTATGGTGGATCCATGACCATCAGAAACCCAGTGCTTTCTGTTTTATTGCTCTACCATCTTCTGCCATCCTTAACACAATGCTTCTCTCTCGTTGTCCAGGATGGCTGCTCAAGCTCTGGTCATCACGGTTGCATTCCAGTCAGTCCCAAGGAGGAAGGTGTGACAGCAGCACGCTCTCCCTTTAGAAACAGCTCCTGGAGGCTGCACAAAATCCTTCTGGCTCACAAGCTGACTAGCACTTAGTCACAGAGCCACACCTAGCTGCAAGGAATTCTGGGAAATAGAGCTTTTACTCCAGGCAAACTTTGTGCCCAGCTAAAGAGCAGTGTTCTATGACTAAGGACAAGCAGGGTAATGGATATCAGGGGACAACAAGTAGCTCCAACTTCAGAAAGCATCCTGATGAGCTGATGCTTAACCTGAATTGTGAGGGATGAGTCAGAGTCAGCCAGGCAGAGTAGGGTCTTTTAGGCAGTGGGCTGCAGAGTGCATTGTTGGCAATGCAGGTGATTCAGGGTGTCTCCAGCATGGAGTGAGGGAAGACACAAGATCACATTATCTAAGGAATGATTCTGAGAGGGGAGGCATGGCCCATTCTGAGGAAAGAGGCACACCTAGATGAAGGGCAGGGAGGAACCAGCCTGAGTTAAAATTAGGTTCCTCCAGAGATCAGCTGCCTGAATATGGCTTGGACTTTCCTTCTCCGGCCTGGAGTTCCAAGAGATGCCGATTTGCACTTGGGTGCCCTGCTTAGCAGGGAGGCTCTGGAAGCTCTGGAGCTGGGCTGCAGTTCGAGATAATCATCTAGGACCTGTTAGTGGCAGCAAGGCCATTGGCCTCAGCAGCCTCGACCGCTGGTCAAAGGCAGGGCAGTGCTCACATGAGCTACCAGCTGTAGCATCCTCCCCAGACACATCACCAGGCCTTCCAAAGGTTATATTTATTTCCCCGGGTTGTTTGCAGACATCAGGGCAGGGCAGTCAGCTGGGCATGGAGCGTCTGGCTCTCTGGAGAATAGACCCAACCCCCTTGACTCGGCGCATACTGCCCTTCTCTGCTCTTTCAGCAAGCGGACAATGACCCTGGCCCGGGTCACCTCAGAGAATTCAGCGGGGAATTCCAGATATGCCAACACCTCCCCACTGCCCACTGCCTAACAGAGCTCTCCAGCTCACACTCTCCCCCTGTCCCACATCACATACAGACATACCACATACACACATTGCTTGGACCACATACTCAGGTCCACATACCTATCTCCACATATACAGTTATCCATACGCAAAAGTCACATACACATCACGCACATGCTACGTATAGGCACAGCCCTCCAGCTACCCCCTATCATTTATAGACACACACATTACCTACAGACATATACACACTACACATGATATTCTAACATGCCTATACCCACCACACACCACGTCACATATACATCAATACCTACACATCCACACACCTGCACATCACACCCAGAGCCCCACTGATGGTGGTTCCTGGGTCTGGGGGACAGGGTCCCCAAGTTCTCTTATCCATAGGAACCCTTGCCTTTTGAGCTTTGATGGGACAGAGACTCAGTGAGGCAATCAGAGGGGAGAAAGTGGCACCCTACCTCCCCAACCGAAATATATATACTCGGCCCCCAACAAAGAAGGAAGACTGGCCTTTCCCCTATTACTCTATGGACTCATGTTTGCACCTGACGTCAGGGACATGTAGTTCTGGGCAGGGGCTCCAGTATTCCAGTAGGGTGACTTGGCTCTGTCCCCTAGAAACAAGGCTGGGCCAGTCCTAGCAATGTCACAGTGGCAGGAAAACCGTTATGCAACGGGCACTGGGATGTGAAGGACACCTGCAGGAACTGACCCAATGGACCTGGGGAAGGGTGAAGAAGAAAGGCTTTCACGGTTATTGACATCTACTCTCCTCTAGGTGCCATGCCTGTGGGGACTCCACAGCCTTGTCTCCTGCCAGTCTCACATCACTGTTGTCCCATTTTATAGGCAAGAGAATTGGGGCCCCAAGGATCACAGCCAGTAAATGGCAGGCTCGTGCTTTGAACCTGGGACTGTTTGTCCCCATAGCACTTGTCAGGGCCCTGACGTTGAGCTGGGATACTGCAGCAATGTGGCTTGAGGGCAGGGGTAACCCCAGAAGTGAGCAGGCTGTATGGGGCTCTGTTTAGTCTCTTCCCATGCTCGCTCCCTCTTTCTAACTGGCGAGTACTAAGGCAGGAAACCTCAGTGCAGGAAAGTGGAGCTGGAGATTGGGAGGGTAGGAAACGGCTGGATTGTGAGTCTGGACCCAATGCTATAGGCTAAGCCTATACTTATCTTGGATATAGAGCCAAAGCTGGTGCTAGGCCAGGAGGTGGAGCTACAGCTTGAAGCAGGTCAGAGCGAGAATCAGTGTTGGGACTGAGCCAGGAGCTGGACCTGGAGCTGCTGTTGCTGGAGTGAATCCAGGCCAGATCAAGGACTGAAACTGCAGCCAGAGCCAGGATAGTGGGATTGAGGGATGGAGGCTAAGGGAGTCCCAGCTCATGCTTACAGAACCTCCCCAGTATGTCAGGTACTGTGCTAGGTGCAAAGGGAGAGACACGCTGGAAGGAGCTCATGCTACCCAGTAGGGGAGAGAGAGTCAGGAACACCAAGAACTTTAAACCAAGGTAACTTGATTCTGGCAAAGGGGCCCTCCATGAAGCTGGGCCTTTGACGATGGCCAGAACTTCAGTCGGCAGAGATGGATGAAGGAGATTGTGGTAGGCCAAGTAGGCAGTGGGTGCAAAGGTCCAGAGTCAAGAATGCCCAGCCCAGAGTCTGTTCAGAGGAGGGTGAAGTAGATCCTGTTTGGCTGGAGCAGGCCGGGGAGCAGTGAGCATGAGAGCCCAGAGGGCCTGGTTACCTGCTACGGAATTTGCACTTTATCCAGAGGGCAACGGGATATCGTTGGCAGGTGTTAAGGACAATGACGTGGCCAGACTTGGGTTTTAGGAGAGACCGCCGGCTGCTCATGTGGAGGAGGGACTGGGGTGGAGGTGGGAGAACTGGAAGTCAGGGAGACCAAGGAAGAGGCTGATGGAAAGGCCAATGCAAGAGATCACAAGGCCCAAACTGGACCAGTGACTCAAGGACTGGAGGGAAGCAGACAGATACAAGCTCTGTAGAGGGGTAGGATTGACAGGATTTAGTAATTATTTTTTGATTGAGTGTGAGGGCGACGATGAAGCCTAGGAGGATACCCAAGGTAGAGCCCAAGTGTCAGGGAGACTGAGAAGCCATCACAGAAGTGGGGCCACCCCAGGAGAAACCATAGGGATGGAGCCTGAGCTCCAGCCTTGTCCTCCCAACTCCACCTCTCACCAGCTGAATGTCCTTGGCATGTTATTTATGTTCTCTGCACCTCAGTTTCTTCTTCTGTAGAATGGAGAAGATTGCATTTCCTCCATAGAGTTTTTATGACGATCAGATAAAACATGCATGATGGTGCCTGGCACATAGTAAGAGTCAATGCATGTTTCAAAGCTCAGCCCTGCCCCAGCCCGGATCTCTGGCTTCCAAGTAAGATCACTGGCCTCTACCAATAACAGTGACCTTTTGGTCACAAGCGTTGGGGTTCCCTCACCTGACCTGTTATCCTACCATGTGGCAGCTCCAGGTACCTCTGGACTCCCAACTTCCCCACAGCTGAGAATGTCCTGGGTGCCCTGTTTGCTCACTCTGCAGCCAGAGGGGCCCAGCTGGGCCCTTCCTCTGAGCTCCCCTTCCCAATAGTGTTCCAGAGGCCCACCAAGTGACCCTGGGGAGCAGGAAGGAGCTTCTGAAGGGCACTTAGGTGTTCTGAACTTGACTGGGGTCTTGCCCCCATCTTGCCCTTCAGGCTACATCAGGCTCTGGTCAGAACCCCTCCTCCTTAACTATTCTTTAGTCCACCTCTGCAGTGAGATACTGGGGAGAGGTCCAGTGCTGCAGATGGAAGATAAGTCCCCCTGGCAAGGCAGGGGACGTAAAAGGAAGAGATTCTGGACCCCGCAAAGTCTTGCAGGCTCCTCTCCTCCTCCTTTTACATCTTCCAATTCCTTCAGTGCCTTCATCCCTTAATGTAAACAGGTCCTCAGGATCCATCCTGGGCCTTCTGTTCTTCCCACACATCCCTGGGGTGATTTTTTTTTTTTTTTTTTTTTTGGCTGCGTTGGGTCTTGGTTGCTGCGTGCAGGCTTTCTCTAGTTGTGGCAAGCATGGGCTACTCTTCGTTGCGGTGCATGGGCTTCTCATTGCGGTGGCTTCT
>NC_041216.1:4015468-4037279 GCF_002837175.3 Physeter macrocephalus
GCCATGGCTCACGGGCCCAGCCGCTCCGCGGCATGTGGGATCCTCCCGGACCGGGGCACGAACCCGTGTCCCCTGCATCGGCAGGTGGACTCTCAACCACTGCGCCACCAGGGAAGCCCGGGGCTACTCTTCATTGCAGTGCACGGGCTTCTCATTGCAGTGGCTTCTCTTGTTGCGGAGCACGGGCTCTAGGCTCGTGGGCTTCAGTAGTTGTGGTGCACGGGCTTAGTTGCTCCGTGGCAAATGGGATCTTCCCGGACCAGGGATCGAACCCGTGTCCCCTGCATTGGCAGGTGGATTCTTAACCACTGCGCTACCAGGGAAGTACCCCCCCTCCCGGGGTGATTTAACCAGGCCTCCTGTCTCACCAACGGTGTGTCTTAGTGCTGGCTCCCTCTTTTGAGCACCAGATCTGAGATACCTCACTGATCTCATGACTGACGCAGGCTCTCAGACCCCACATGGCTAAAAACAAACTCATTCCCCTCCTCTGGACCCTCAGGTCAGTGAATGGGTCTACCTTCCACCCATTCCCTCAGGCCAGAAACCCAAGAGTCAACCTGTCTCCTCTTTCTCCCCCATTCCCCACATGCTGTCAATTCTACTTTTGAAATTCCTGACACCTGTCTGCTCTTTCGCTCCATCTCCACTCCACTTCCTGGTAAGGTCTCGACACCTTCCACTTAATCGCTAACTTCTGGCCTCTAGCCCAGCTGTGAAAACGCAAAGGACTTCAGATCTTTTCTCGGTTCAGGGGACGCAAATGATATGAACTGCCCCATTCTGACATGTTTAAGAAATTTTTTTTTTTTAAGGAGATGTCCCAGAAGGCAACATTTTAAAACCAAGGCAATCAATAACCACAACTTAAATATAATATCTGGCTTTCAAAATAAATTTGCCTTGCAGACCCTTGCAACAGGGGAATTGCCCAAGAGTTTTTTTTTTCTAGTAAAACAATTAACAGCATTTTGCAAAAGACATAGGAAAACACACTATAAATAAAGAGACTGCCTCTAGCACAATAGCCAATAGCACGTTATGAAACACAAGCTTCCCAGACCATCAATCTTTTAAAAAGAAGCCCACATCTGAGTTTTAGATGAAGTTTCACAATATTCAAAGGTTGGCAATCAGTTTTCAAAATCTTTAAAACCACTGTTCAGGCCTCCAGGGTGCAACTTTTGGCCCCTCTAGTGCATCCTCCACGCCACTCTTGAAATAGTCTTTTGCAATAATAAAAATTATTTTTTGAAAAGATCCTACACTTTATGCTGACTGATTGCAGCCATGATTCCAAGTGCTTCACACGGAATTCATTTAATCCAACACTCCATGAAGCAGTGGAGCTACGTCTGCTCATTTAATCCAACATTCCACCCGCTGAGGTCCAGAGAGGTTAAGTCATTTGCCCAAGTTACACAGCTACTGGGTGGCGGAGCCAAGATTCCAACCCAGCCATCTGACCACAGAGCCACCAACTGCGAAGGTCCCTGGGATCATGGACAGGTGCCTGCCGCACCTTGATAACTGATGGGTACGTGAATGAGTGAAGGCATGAAGGCATGTGGGCAGATCGAGTCTTCCCTGCCCAGTAACTACCTGCCTGAACGCCGCGGGCCCCGCCCCACCAGCGAACGCCAAGAACGCGCGCCAGGGGGTCCGCGGCGACTCAGCGGGAGCGAGCCTTGCACAATGCAGGTGCCGGCTGCTCCCTCCCTTCCGCTGCTTTGAGGCTCCGGGACAGCCCGGGCCACCGCTTCCTGCGCACAACCGCCGGGCCTGAGACGTCCGGCTGCCGCCCTCCGCCCCCCAAGCCCCAATCCTGGAGTCGGGGTGGGTTCACTTCCTGGCTGTGTACAGCTTGGGGCAGGTCAGCCAGCGGTGCCACGACGGATTTGTTGCATCCTGGTCCTTCCTGTCCCACGCCCCTTCCTTGACACACCGAGTGTCAGGGTGGTCCAGGACTCAGAGCCAATTTAAATTCAGCACCCACCCCACCCCTCCACAAGTATGATAACAACAATAGCTTCTACATCATGGAACACCTTCCTAGGTGATGGGAAGGCCCAGCCGAGAGCTCTGTACGGATGATCTCGTTTAATCTTCACAGTGGTCATGCATGATGAGTATTCCTACCCCTACTTGACAAGTTAGGAGACTGAAGACCAGACTGGTTAAGGACCTTTCTCAGATCAGGCAGTGAGGGGATGGAGGAGCCCTGATCTGTCTGACACCAGTGTCTTGCTTGTTCTTGCACAGTGTTCTGTGTAGTTGATCCAACATTTGGAGCCAGGGACTGGAGCCAGGCCTGGGAAGACAGACCCAGGTGGGTCCCTCAGGAAGCACCTTTCCGATGGGGGAAAACTTTCTAGCTGGGAGTTGGACAGTAGCACACCGTGCTATAATACTTCCACCATAACAGATAATAGGAGATAATAGTAAAATACAGTAAAACAACTGGGGAATGATGAGTTTGGAGTCTCTACTATCTTTGTTTTTCATATTTATTTAAATGTAAATTTATATAATTTAATTTTTAATGACCACATGTAACAACCAGCTCCCACGATTCCTGAAAAGGCAACAACTCCAGCACAGCCCTGGGCTTAGGTCACTCAGGCCCCAAGGGTGGCAGCTCCTTCTCTTGCCTCAGGGCTCCTACGCACAGGAGTCACCGTCTCTCTAGCCTGGGTTTCCCTCTAGTGGACAGAAGAGTGATTCCAGGTGATTCCCTGGCTCCACCTGTGCCCAGAGGTCAGAACCCAGAGCAGGGTGTGGATGAGGTTTTGTCATCCCTCACGGACAAAGTTTCTTAAGGAGAGTTCATATGGTTTCACAAGTATCCTCAGGCACGAGGCACGTGGTATTCCACCTCTCTGAGGGGCAGTTGTGGAGGGCCCCTGGGCGACAGCCATGATCATGATCTCCAGAGCTTCTCGAAAATTCCCATGTGATAGCTCAGGCTGGCTACATCAGCTCCCCCACTCCCATCAGGTCTACCTCTAAAAAAGGCAAACTTGTGAGGCCCTTGTTTGTATTAGGGCTTAAGTTTTCACATAACCCATAGTCCACTAGTGAAACACTGATGAGGACCATTCATATGTGTCGGGCACGTATGAGAAAAAGGAGTCAATTAGATGGCAGAGCTGCGGCTCCCTCTCCTGCATTATGCTTAGACTCTCTTCTTCCAGAAGTCATCTTTCCGAAGCACAGATATATCTGTGTCACTCCTCCACTCACAAACCTCCAATAATTCTCCATTGCTTTCAGCTTCAGTTCAAGCTCCTTCACCAGACAGTCAGGGCCTTGATTGAGACCCCACATAGATTGTTTACCTTGAATCTCCAAAGTAAGAAAGAAAAGAAAACTGACATTTTTGAAATTCTCTTCTGGGCCAGGCACTGTGCTAAATGCTTTGCCAACAGTATTATTTAATTCTCCAATAATGCTACTAGATAAGGATAACCACTTTACAGATGAGAAAACTGAGAGGCAGTACAAGCTGACTCAGTGTGACACAGCTTGCAAACAGAGAAGTTTTATATTTAGCCTACCCCTCTCTGTTCTTGAAAGCTGTCCCTGTCTCTCTAGACCTGGCCCCTTCCCCAGGTTGGCTGCAGAGTGAGGTGCAAAGACTCCAGAACTCCTTTCTCACTACACTCAAGGCAAGGCCACATTTCTTAGGGTTCTAAGGAAAGGATTGCTTTTCAGTGAAACTCAAGCAGAGCCACAGACTTGGGATAAGAAACCAGATTTTAATCTGATTAAATTTTTCTGGTGTTGACGCCAGAGTCCTTCCTCTCCCCTCCTTCTCCCTTTCTCTTCCCTAACTCTCCCTTCTCATCTTCTCCCACCTTCATCTCCTTAACTTCCACTGGAATCCTAAACATCTTTAAGGCTCAGATGAAATTTCTCTCCTCCAGTAAGCCTTCTCAGACCACCTGGCTCAGGAATCTGCCTAATGAAAGTGAGAATTGTTGCAGTTTGAAAGGGAGAGCAGATTTCTGGCTAAACATGAGGATTGATCACATGGGTTTATCTCCACTGATTCCTGAAATTCCACTAAAATGACAGTAAATGGATTAGGAAAAAAGTCTAAATTCACAAGGGAAGGGAATGACTGCTTAATGGGTGTGGCGTTTCTTTTGGGGGTGATGAAAATGTTCTGGAAATTGTGGTAATGGTTGCATGAAGGAAAGAAGGAAAGAAAAAAAGAAAGAAAGAAAAAGAAAGAAAGAAAGGAGGGAGGGAGGGAGGAAGGAAGGAAGGAAAGAAAAAAAGAAGGAAAGAAAGGAACGGGAAAAGCTGGACCCATACCTCACACCATATACAAAATTTAACTCCAATGGATCAAAGACCTAAATATAAAAGCTAAAACTATAAAACTCTAGGAAGAAAACATAGGGGTAAATCTGCATGATTTGGTAATGAATTCTTACATATGATGCTCCAAACCACAAGCAACAAAAGAGAAAGTAGATTCATTGGATTTCATTGGAATTAAAAACTTTTGTGAATTAAAGGACACTATGAAAAAAGTGAAGAGGCAATCCACAATGAAAATAAATATTTGCAAATCATGTATCTGATAAGGGTCTAGTATCCAGACAATGACAAAAAGACAAACAATTCAATTAAAATATGGGCAAAGAATTTGAAGAGACAGTCTCCAAAGAAGATATACTAATGGCCAATAAGCATGAAAAGATGCTCAATATTATTAGTTGTTAGAGAAATGTGAATCAAAACCACCAGGGGAATTCCCTGGCAGTCCAATGGTTAGGACTTGGCACTTTCCCTGCCATGGCCTGGGTTTGATCCCTGGTCAGGGAACTAAGATCCTGCAAGCCTCGAGGCACGCCCCCGCCAAAAAAACCACAGTGAGATACCACCTTACACCCTCTAAGACGGCAAAAATAACAGTAATAAAAACTGAAAATAAGTGTTGGCAAGAATGTGGAAAAATCAGAACCCTTATACATTACTGGTGGGAATATAAAATAGTGCAGCCACAGTGGAAAACAGTTTGGCAGTTCCTCAAAAAGTCTGGCAGTTCCTCAAAAAGTTAAACATAGGGGACTTCCCTGGCGGTCTAGTTGTTAAGACTCCGTGTTTCCACTGCAGGGGGCGCAGGTTTGATTCCTGGTCGGGGAACTAAGATCTCACGTGTGCGGCCAAATAAGTAAATAAATAAATATAAATAAATAACTATCAGCGTTATTTTTTTTTAAGTTAAACATAGAGTTGCCACCTGACACAGCAATTCTACTACTAAGTATATACCCAAAAGAATCAAAGTCATATATTCAAACGAAAACATGTACATGAATGTTGATAGCAACATTATTCATAATGGCCAAAAAATGGAAACAACCCAAATGTCCATCAACTGATGAATGAACAAAATGTGACATATCTATACAATGAAATATTATTCAGCCATGAAAAAGAGTGAAATCCTGATATACGCTGAAACATGTATGAACCTTGAAAACACAATGCTTAGCAAAAGAAGCTAGACGCAAACAGTCATATATTTATAATTCCATTTATATGAAATGTCCAGAAAAGGCAAATCCACAGAGACAGAAGGCAGATTAAAGTTGCCAGGGTGTAGGAGGGCAGGGAATGACTGTTTAATGGATACGGGTTTTGGGGGAGGAGTGATGAAAATGTTCTGGAATTCGATGTGACAGTTGCACCACCTTGTGAAACCACTGAATTGTACACTTTAAATGGTTAAAATGGTGAATTTGATGTTATGTAAATTTTACTTTAAATTTTTATTTACTTCTTTATTCATTTATTTTTGCCATGCTGCACAGCATGTGGGATCTTAGTTCCCTGACCAGGGATCGAACCCATGCCCCCTGCAGTGGAAGCATAGAGTCCTAACCACAGGACCACCAGGGAATTCCCTACTTTAATTTTAAAACAGAAAGAAAGAATAGGAGAGACAACAGCAATTGAGAGATGTGAAGCTGGAAACCAGATGGATAAGGGCTGACTGCCTTAGCAAAAGGCTGAAATACAACTCCTTATCCAGGGAGTGAGGAAGAGAGAGAAGTGCCAACAAGAAACAAGTCTATAACTGCATCAGAACACAAGAACAGCTCAGGAACAGGAGGCGCTAGATACATTTGAAGGCAGGTTGTAGGATGGGGCTGAAAAGGGGAGGCTTGCATGGAAGCATAAGGAGTTAGACTCCTAAATCTCCTCCTTCAACCTCTGCAGCCAAGTGACTGCCCTCTTCCAGCTTGTCAGGAGATTGAATTGAGAGGCTCTGGATTTGGGAACACCAGGCACAGCTGAGAATAGGAGTGACAGACTGTACTGTAATGAGGGGGGATTTGCTGAATTATAAGACCCTCTCACCCCTTTTCCCCTCTTGGTTCCCAGAACACTGTCAAGCAGGCTTATTACCTTGCCCCTGGTAGAAGATTAGAGGACTTCTCTACATGGAAATTTCAAAACCCACAGATACAGACAGTTGAAGAGTTCCTGGTAAAACTGCCAGATACCTGCTTACTCACCCTTTAGTGAAGCTCCATAACTAAAAGACCACCACCCACCCAGTCCCCACCGTGCACACATAGAGCTTTCAATCAGCTTTTAATACTTCACTCTTTAATATGAGTAAAAGCTGACAGCAAGGATCACCAGACATTTGATGAAAGCCTCTAACAAAAAAAAAGAGCAGGGCTTCCCTGGTGGCGCAGTGGTTAAGAATCCACCTGCCAATGCAGGGGACACGGGTTCGCGCCCTGGTCTCGGAAGATCTCACATGCCGCGGAGCAACTAAGCCCGTGTACCACAACTAGTAAGCCTGTGCTCTAGAGTCCGCGAGCCACAACTACTGAAGTCTGCATGCCACAACTACTGAAGCCCGCGCACTTTGAGCCCATGCTCCGCAACAAGAGAAGCCACCACAATGAGAAGCCCACGCACCACAACGAAGAGTAGACCTCATTCACCCAACTAGAGAAAGCCCGCATGTAGCAATGAAGACCCAACGCAGCCAAAAATAAATAAAAATTAAAAAAAATTTTTTTAAAAAGGAAGAAAAAAGCAAAGCAAATGCAGGGTGGGGGAGACAGATTCCAAGGAAATAGGGAAAACAGGGAGCAGAAGAAAACTTCAAAATTTATAATTAATATAAAAATTATTATTAATCACCTCAGAGGGAAAAGAGGGGGGAAAATTGTGTCCATGGAAAAAAAAAGAAGCCACAAAAAGGGAACATTTGAGAAACAAACAAAAAAAGAGCTCGAATAAAAATTTTTTTTTAATATAGTAGTCCAAAAATTAAATCTATAGGTTGGAAGTTGAGGAAATATCCCGGAAAGTCAAAAACAAACAAACAAACAAAAACCAAAACAAAACCACATACACACAGAGGTAGAAATTGAAGAAATGATAAGAAAAGGATAGCAGGAGGTTCAGAAAGAGAGAAGAAAAGAAAATGAATGGAGTGGGGAAATTTTTCAAAAAAATAATTGCAGAGTGCAATTATTTTTTCAGATTTGAAGGTTCATAATGCAAAAAGATCCTGCAATGCAATTCTGACACTAGCTATCCAGAGTAGGCCAAGTTTCACAGGTTAAGGGCATAGTCCTCCAAAGGACTTCCCTCACTTCAGACACCAGCTGCAAGCTTAGGGGTGCCCAAACCACCCACACTTCTGACCAACTGACTACAAATTCAGGGAGTTTCCACTACCCCCTGAGGTTTGATAATACACTAGGACAACTCACAGATCTCAGGAAAATGCTATACTTATGGTTACAGATTTACTAGGGCAAAAAATGATACAAATCAGGACCAGCCAAAAGAATACACATAGGACAAGGTTTGAGGGTCCCAAATGTGAAGCTTCCAGTGTCCCCTTCCTGTGGAGTCAGAACACATCACCCTCCCAGCACATGGATGCAGAGTACTGTTAACCAGGAAAGCTTACCTGAGCTTCAGTGTCCAGTTTTTATTGGGGTTTCATTACATAGGCACAATGGATTGAATCATTGTCTGCATGATTGAACTCAATCTCCAGCCCCCTTCCCTTTTCTAGAGGTCAGACAGTATCACATGGCTTAAAGCTCTAACCCCCTAATCACAAGGTTGGCCTTTCTTGTTTGACCAACCCCTATCCTGAGTCATCTTAAACTATCCAGGGGACCACCATGAGTAACCTCATCAGCATAAACTATCAGGGTCCTAATAACAAAGACAGTCCTATCACTCTGGAAATTCCAAGAATTTAGAGGCTACCTCCTAAGGACAGGCGATAAGGGCCAGTCAAATTATTTATCATACAACGGACCCACACCAAAGCACAGCAGTGAAAAAAAAATCAGAATTCCAGAGACAAAGAGCACATCCTAAAATCTTCCAGAGAGAGAAACTGGTCACATACAAAGGTTTGTAGATCAAATGATACCAGTCTTCTCAATAGCAATACTGGTTGCTAAGAAACAGGAAAGCAATACTTTTAAATTTCTTAGGGAAAATAATTTCTCATCTAGTATTCTATACCCAGCCAAACTATCAACCAAAGGTGAGGGTATAATAAAGACAATTTCAGAAATGCAAGGCCTCAAAAATTTCACTTCCCAAGTACCCTTTCTCAGGCAGCTGCTAAAGGATGTGTGCCACCAGTGTGAGGAAGTAAATCAAGAAAGAAGAAGCAATGAGCTTCAGAAAACAGGAGAGCCAATACAGGAGAGAAGCAAAGGGAATTTCCAGGATGATGGTGAAGGGAAGTTGCAAAATGACAGTTGTGAAGCAGGCCTAGAGAACATTAAGTTCAAATTGTAACAGAAAAACAAAGGGCTCCAAAAGGGATGTTTCCAAGAAAGAAATGGAGCTGATAGATTGATTAACTGTCACGTTTGACCATATGAAGTGGTCTTTGTAGCTCTGGTGGGAATGTGTAGGGTTAAATTCATATACACAGAATAAATATATCCATAGAAAGAAATATCTACATTGAAATCTAAGCCAAAATGAAAAAAAAAATTAACTCTGAAAAAAAAATTTTTAAGAGAGGAAATGTAGTCAGAGTACTCCATAGTACTCTGATACTCTAATATTTGACTCATATAGTCAAAATATTACAGATATTGAATATTTATTTCATAATTGAACTATAAATCTATTGGGAGAATAAGGGAAGACCAAGTATGTATGGTGGGGCCTTCCCTGGTGGCGCAGCGGTTAAGAATCCTCCTGCCAATACAGGGGACACGGGTGCAAGCCCTGGTCCGGGAAGATCCCACATGCCGCGGAGCAACTAAGCCCGTGCGCCACAACTACTGACCCCGCGTGCCACACTACGGAAGCTCGCGCGCCTAGAGTCCGTGCTCCACAACAAGAGAAGCCACCGCAATGAGAAGCCCATGTGCCACAATGAAGAGTACCCCCTGCTCGCTGCAACTAGAGAAAGCCCGTGCGCAGCAACAAAGACCCAATTCAGCCAAAAATAAATTAATTAAATAAATAAATTTTTTTTTAAAGTATGTATGGTGGGAAGGGAAATATAAGAGCTAGTTCTCCTTCTATTTTAAATGTCAATAGGAGGACTTCCCTGGTGGTCCAGTGGTAAAGAATCCACCTTCCAATGCAGGGAACAGGGGCTGGATCCCTGGTCGGGGAACTAAGATTCCGCATGCCACAGGGTAACTAGGCCCTCGCGCCATAACTACTGAGCTCACACGCCTCAACTAGAGAGCCCACATGCTGCAAACTAGAGAGCCCATGTGCTCTGGAGCCCGTGCACCACAGCTAGAGAATAGAAAACCCGCATGCCACAACTAGAGAGAAGCCCCGCGCTGCAACAAAAAAGATCCCACGTGCTGCGACTAAGACTTGACACAACCCCCCAAAAAAATAAATAAATAAAATTAATTAATTTTTAAAATGTCAATAGGAATTTTAAAATTCCTATTGGACTTCCCAGCCAATAGCTGTGAGAAATAAATTTCTGTTGTTTTTATGTCACCCCACCCCCCAATTTTTAAAATAGATTATCTGTATTGGTCAAAATGTGGAAGGAAATATCAGGGACAAAAAACAGCTAAACCAGTAGTTGCCTTTGGGGAGTGGGAATCAGGGGTGGTGAGGGTAGGGGAGAAGGCTGCCTTTTTTTTTTAACCTTGTCATACATTTAGTTGATTTTTAAAAATTACGTACATGTATTATTTTGATTCAAAATATGTTTTAAGAAAAATAAAGGAAATTAAAAATTGCAGAAAAACTGAGTGTCCCTAGAGTAACATTTGTTACCTTTGTGAATTCATCACCATCCTGGGTCCAGACATCACTCAGAAGGCAGAGCTATTAGCCCTAAAAGCAGCAGCGTCTCTGCAGAACAGACACACATTAACAAGGCCCATGAGACTGATACTTCAAATCAGATGCCAATTCATTAAGTTATACGGGGAAGCAGGGCTTTGAAGCAGACTGGATCTTCTTGTTCACTGATGAGTGTATTCTCTCCCTGTGGGTGGATCTACATGGGGAACAGAGTGGTTTTTCAGCAGGTCGCTTGGTGATCCAGAGCACAAGTGAAGTGGGGGATGAATTGGGTGGTTTCAAAGAATGATGCTTCCATCTCCGTTGTTCCTGGACCAGCATCTTTGTCCCCAGACAGTGCTAGAATGGACACTCTGGTGAATGCCTTGACAACCCTTCTTGATCTCTGCTTTGTTGACTGTCCAGACCCCTCCTGACTGGCAACTTCTTCTCTTTAGCTGCATTAATACCTTTTTTCAGGTTACAGTCTAGACTGGGCCTGACAGTGATTCTGTCTCCAGCAGGTAGACTGGCACATCTCTACTTTTTTTTTCCTCTTTTAAAAAAATTTTTATTGAAGTATAGTTGCTTTACAATGTTGTGCTAGTTTCTACTGTACAGCAAAGTGAAACAGCTATATGTATACATGTATCCCCTCTTTTTTGGATTTCCTTCCCATTTAGGTCACCACAGAGCATTAAGTAGAGTTCCTATACGGTAGGTTCTCATTAGTTATCTATTTTATACTTAATATCAATAGTGTATATATGTCAATCCCAATCTCCCAATTCATCCACACATCTCTACTTTAAAGCATTAGAGGCTTGTGTCCAAACAGGCAATGCATTTACAAAGCACCCACACTGTGCCAGGCTCTGTTCTAAGCCCTGGAGTTACAGTGGTCAACAAGACTGACATTTGTCCTTGCCCTCATTGAGCTTACAGTCTGGTGAGGAAGACAAAGTATACTAAGTGAAGGAGCAGTTTAACTCTCAGAAGACAACTTAATTCACTTTATTCTAGTTTTTGAGGTGAGGCCACCTCCTGGTTGTCCCCAGATATCACCTACTACAATGAACCATGGGGAGGGGCTGTTGAGTAAGGAATCTCATCTAGATAAAGAAGACCCACTTCTCAAGCATATATTCCCAGCTTCCCATGGATTCTATGCCCCAAATCTTTCCAGTAAAATGATTTTCTGCTTAAATGTATCTGTCATTTGTAACCAAGAACTCGGACTGGTACGGCAACCATTTCAGACGTCTGTGGACCAGAGAACAAGTCCCCAAAAGGCAGTTCCCAACCCCTCTGCCTCGGGGCTGCAACCAAACCTGGAACCTCCCTGATCTGTACCTTCCATTCAGCACAAAGCAGGGCACACAGGCTGTCTCACTAAAATCTGGTTGGCTGAGTCACTCAGTAAGTTCAGCCAGAAGCTGTTCTATGTACTGAGGTTGCAAAGCTAGTAAGAGCTAGTTGCTGCCTTCAGAGGTGTCCTGCATGCATCTTGGAGCTAACATATGCAAAACTAAGGGTGTCATCTTCCTTCCCTTTTCTCTCAACCCATACATCAACTCACACCTGGTGTCCCACACTCCAAACACATTGAACTGCTTGCACATCTCACATCCCTCTGCTGGGATGTCAACAGTGAGTAGTTTGGTGTTCTTAGACCACAGGAGTGGGAGAGAAAGATAGCAGGTAATCAGGCTGCTGCTTGTAGACCAGACCTTGAATGCCAGTTAGAGCATTCTCGATGATGTATTGGCTGCTACCCCAAGTTACTTTCCTTGGTCTAAATAGAATGCCCCTATAGTTTAACTTTTCCTCTTCTACTGAAGGAAGTCTGCATAGAAGAGGACACAAGGCTTATATGTCCATCATCTTGGCTAGACATGCAGCTGCAAGCAAAGTTCCCATTTTAGAGATAAGTAAACAGAGGCTTCAAAGCACTTGGCTCTACAGCTAGCGAGTAGCAAAGCAAGGGCTTGAAGGAAGTTTCCAGGCTCCAAATCTCCACTCTTTCCTCTACTAGTACAGCTGCTACAGAGTGTTTTGTCTGTGGTATTAGGGAGGGGAATCTCAGCCCTGGCCTGGTCCTGGGGAAAAATTCTCCTTACCACCCATACCAGGGGCTAAGTTTGTTCTCCTTGCCTCTCCTGGCCTAATCCCTTCCCTAGATAGTCTATCTCCTTAAACCCTCACAACAATCCTGTGAGGTATTACCATCCCTTCATTTTACAGATGAGACCAAGGTTCAGAAAGGTTAAGTTTCAGGCTCCAAAATCCGGAATCTTTACCACCTTGCTTCGCTGAGGTTTAGGAACACCGAGTTGATGAAACTGGCCAAAAGGTGATGAAGCGGGTGCCGGGGACCAGCCCCAGTTCAGGGCTGAGGGCCACCAGGTGGCGCGGTGGAGGTGCGGCTGCCCCCAACTACCTTATTCCCCGCGGGCCAGACGCACCAGAACCAAGAGGGGCGAGCCCGGGGAAGCAGGCTCGTGGGGCGGGGAGTAGTTCTCTTCCCCAGCCCAGAATCTGCAAGGAGCGCGGTTCTCGTTCGGTCTCTAGGGGACCACCCGGGCCTCGCTAAAGAGTCACGCCCCCACCAGGCGACCGCCGGACTACATCAGCTCGCCGCCTGCTCTGCGCTCCCCAGTGTGCAATTCATTTCGAGGGGTACAGGGAATAGAATAGAGTGAGAGAGGGTAGCTTGGAGGGGTGGGGCTGGGACTCCACCGCCCCCACCTGTCGACCGGGAGGGGCGGGGGAGGGGCGGGGCTTGTCCCGTAGGGCCCGCCCCCGGTCCCTGAGCCCCGGGAGCGCGACGAGATATAAGGCAGCCGGGAAACAATGCGCCTGCATCTCGCGCTCCCGCGCCGCTCCCGGCAGCGTCCGGGCCGCCGTGCGCGAGCGAGGGCGGGAGCGCGCGCGGGGGGGCGAGCTCCGGAGTGCGGTCCGCGCGCTCGGTGGCGCGCATGTGCATGTGTGCGGGCTGCCGGGCTGCCCCGAGCCGGCGGGGAGCCGGTCCGCTCCAGGCGGTCGGCGGCGGGAGCGAGGTGAGGCTGTGGGCGGCCGGGGAACGGGCGCGGGTCCCGGGGAACGGGCTGCAGGCTGCCTTCTGGGCACAGCGCGCCCCCGCCCGGCCCGGCCGGGCCCTGGGAGCTGCGCTCCGGGCGGCGCTGGCAAAGTTTGCTTTGAACTCGCTCCCTGCACCCTAGTCCGCGCGCTGTGACCGGCTTCCCTGGGCACGCTGACCCGCGGCCGGGCTGCCGGGTCGCGAGGGAAGGGCGCGGGCTCCAAGCCGAGAGATTGGAGAGGGACGAGAGCCTGGCAGCCAGCTGTGCTGGGGGACTGGGGGACGCCTCCCTCCCCGGGCCCGCACCCGGGTCAGCACGTCCCCCTTCCCTCCCGCAGGGAGCGGACATGGACTTCGACTCGTACCAGCACTATTTCTACGACTATGACTGCGGGGAGGATTTCTACCGCTCCACGGCGCCCAGCGAGGACATCTGGAAGAAATTCGAGCTGGTGCCGTCGCCCCCCACGTCGCCGCCCTGGGGCTCCGGTCCCGGCGCCGGGGACCCGGCCCCCGGAATTGGTCCTCCAGAGCCGTGGCCCGGAGGGGGCGCCGGGGACGAGGCAGAATCCCGGGGTCACTCGAAAGCTTGTGGCAGGAACTACGCCTCCATCATCCGCCGTGACTGCATGTGGAGCGGCTTCTCGGCCCGGGAACGGCTGGAGAGAGCGGTGAGCGACCGGCTCGCTGCTGGCGCGCCTCGGGGGAACCCGCCCAAGGCGCCCGCCGCCCTGGACTGCGCTCCCAGCCTCGAAGCCGGCAACCCGGCGCCCGCTGCCCCCTGTCCGCTGGGCGAGCCCAAGACCCAGGCCTGCTCGGGGTCCGAGAGCCCAAGCGACTCGGGTAAGGACCGCCCTGGGCCATCAAAGAGGGGGGCACCTCATGGGTGGCCAAACCTCTGCCGCTGAGGTCAGGCACTGGGTCTGCGCAAGCCCTTCCGCCACCTCCCCCTTCCTGTGGCTGAAGCTGCCGGTGTAGCCCCCAGCGGTGCCTGTCTGGCACGTGGGTGTGTTAGTAAACAGTTTGAAGAAGTGGCGTGGGAGCCAGCGTCCCTTTGATGATGATTGGAGCCCCAGGGGACAAGGGAGACAGGGAGACAGGCTGAGGCTTGGCGCTTAGGAGGACAGTACGGTGATTGGACCGTAGGGGATTTCTGTCCTCCTAAGGCTGGAAAGGGTCCCTTAAGTGTCACTCCAGGCTTGAATTTTTTTTTTTTTTTCCTGTCTCTTTCTCTGGGAAACTCACTCCCCTGTGGAGAGAAGAAGCTGAGGAGTCTTTGTGCAAAGCCAAAGCCTTCATCCTTTCAAAAACCTGGTCTCCTGCCTGGTTTACTTTCAAAAGACAATAATGGCTCCTCTTGCACCCCTACCCCTTACCATGTGTACCTCCACACCATCACTCATGAGACTTGTAGCGGAGGAATGACCACTCCCATTAACAGATGGAAACAGGCTTAGAAATAGAAAATCACCAGAAGTGAACCCCAGCTTCCTGCCATCCAGCCAGCCTCTTTTGCTCAATCCTCCATCCCAACCAGGCACTTCTCTGAGGTTTAGAGGAACTTCGTGGTAGCTTATCTGAGAAGTGGTACATCTTGCCGTTTTGCTCTGGCCTGATGTGGGAAGGTGTTCCTCTAGGTCCCTCCCAATTCATCTGAGGGCTTTCAGCTGCTTCATTTGTATTCAACAAATGTTGGCTGGCCCCTACTCTGGGCTAAGCTCTGGGCTTGGTGCTGGGGTCACAGATACAGAGCTCCAGGTTCCCCTTCCCTATCCTTGAAGGCAAGTGTAAACCTCACTGAGGACAGCCTGCTGCATCCTGTGCCACCAGACTATGTTGTTCTTAGCCTAACCTCTTCTCAGAAGTGCCCATGAGAATATTGGGGAGGGTGTTTTATAGGGTGCAAGCTGAGGCTCGCATCGGGAAAATCAGGACTGAAACCTCACTGTAGCTTTTAAGAATAACTTACATGACCATTTAGAGGGAACTGGGGAATGGGTATGGAGGTTGTCATACACTTGAAGGTAAAAATAAGGATAACAAGAACAATTAAAAGTCAATTTTTTCGGTCCACTGTGTTAAGGTCATTTTTAACCTGCTTGCTTTCTACACCAAGACCTTCTGTTTGTTTAATGGCTGGAATGGGAACTTTGAGATCAAGAAACCAATAAAGATGTATCTCTACAAAGGCTGATGGAGTGGTAGAATGGAAAGAGCATTGTTTTGGGAGTCTGGAGATCTTAGTTTGAGATCCAGAACGTTACAAAGGTGATGTGTGGACTTGGCTGAACTGGGTCTCAGTTTCTCCCTTTGCACATGGAGTATGACCTGATTGTCCAGCCGAGGACACTTCCTTGTCTGGGTAGAGTTAAACACTACTCTCCAGAAAGGAGAATCGTGTTGTACCTTATTTCTTCCTTAGGCAGAGCCTTCCGCAGCTATGAGATTTAACCCTGAAATATTAAAGGTTTGGGATGTGGGGAAGCCTCCTGATTCATTTTCTAACCTGCCCATTAACCTGAACCTGTTTGCAAGCTCCTGGTTCACCCATAGGCCACATGGCCCAGAACAAAATGCAACAGATTGCAAACAATGAGGGGGGTGGGAAGAGTGACTGACGGCAGGGCTCAGCCAATAGGGGCCAGGGGCTGCGTAAGACAGCCTTCAAAACACCGCTTAGCCAGCCAATCACAGGCCTTGGGGCCAGGAGGGCTGAACGGTCAGGTTTTATTAATGGAGAAATAATGCGATTGTCCACACAATGGAAGCCTTCCTGACAAAGGGGCTCAAGCATCCTGATATGCAAAAGAGGCCGAGAACTGAGCTCTCCTGTTGTCAGGCTGAAATGCATTAAGGTGGCCTTCTATGCGGGGGCTGGAAAACGTGTGGAGCAGGAAGGTTCTCCCCAAATCGTCCCGCTCCTGGTTGGGGTAACCTAAAAGACCTTGGAGCAAGGGAATGATGGGGGCATGTCCAGGTGTTGCTAGTGTTTTGGCCCTTGTGTCAGAACATTCCCATGCTGCTCAGTTCCTGCCCTGGCATAGGTAGCTTGGAAATGGTCGCTTGTACCTTTGTGAAGTTCCTGCAGCTTTTGCCGACCTGTGATTACAAATCCAACCCTCTTCTGGTCAGGGAAGGGGGTGGGGCAGGCAACCTATAAATGATGGATGACTCTAGAAACCCATTGAACCCAGGAGCAAAATGCTGCTAAGGCAAACCCTTTCCCTCCCCTCTGGGTGAGGAGGGATGGGTTGTAGCCCTCCCTTCTCCGACTCTTCAGCTGAAAGGGGCGGCAGAATAGAGAGGTGGGGGAATAATAGGATTTATAACTTGTGAAAAGTAACAATTCCCAAGTGCAGGCTGTGCTGGGCTGAACAAAGGGCAGCTCTGCCCACAGACCCCTCATTTACAATTCTGATGGGGCATGAAAGAGCCCGACTGGGGAAGATCTTTAGAGCTAAACTTTGTCCCAGGCTGATAGCTCTTTTTCTCCATCCCCTCAGTGGGGGAGGGGAGAGCCTGTGCAGACTGGGGGCTGTTGGCTTGGGTCTGCCTTTTGTTCTTATCTAAGCCTTGCTGTGCAAAAAGAAATTGGAGAATATTTTCCTTCTTGCTTATTGCACCTCCTTTCCTTCACACTGCCCTTAGCCTCATTACAGATGAATCAGCTGTCTTTCTCCTCCCTTGAATTTGTTTATATCTAAATTGGGAAAATGTCACCTCCTTTCCCAAACTCCAATATAGGGTCTGAGTATGTTTTTCTCATGGGGTGTGTTTCTTCTGTTGATCTCTCTTCTTGGACAGAGGGTGAAGAAATCGACGTTGTGACCGTGGAGAAGAGACAGTCCCTGGGTGTCCGGAAGCCGGTCACCATCACAGTGCGAGCAGACCCTTTGGACCCCTGCATGAAACACTTCCACATCTCCATCCATCAACAACAGCACAACTATGCCGCCCGTTTTCCTCCAGAAAGCTGCTCCCAAGGAGAGGCTCCAGGGCGAGGGCCCCAAGAAGAGGGTCTGGAGAGAGACGTACCAGAGGAAAAGGAAGATGAGGCAGATGAAGAAATTGTGAGCCCCCCGCCTGTAGAAAGAGAGCCTCCCCAGTCCTGCCACCCCAAACCTGTCAGTTCTGACACGGAGGACGTGACCAAGAGGAAGAACCACAACTTCCTGGAGCGCAAAAGACGGAATGACCTCCGTTCCAGGTTCTTGGCCCTGAGGGACCAGGTGCCCACCCTGGCCAGCTGCTCCAAGGCCCCCAAAGTAGTGATCCTGAGCAAGGCCTTGGAATACTTGCAAGCCCTAGTGGGGGCTGAGAAGAGGATGGCTACAGAAAAAAGGCAGCTCCGGTGTCGGCAGCAGCAACTGCAGAAAAGAATTGCGTACCTCAGTGGCTACTAACTGACCAAAAAGCCTGACTGCTCTGTCTTAACAAAGACCCGAATTTATTTTTTAACCTCCCCTATCCCCCATAGGAATTTGCACATTTTGATTCCAGTGGGACAGCCTGGACAGTAGATCCCAGAATGCATTGCAGCCGGAGTACACACAAGAGGGCCTTGCATTCTTGGAAACCTTGCAGCCCAGCTCTCCCTCTGCCCTGACTCATGGGAGCGCTGTGGCTTCTCTGACGCCTTTGGCTTCTCAGGCGGACAGCTGACTGAGGAGCCTTGGGGTCTGCCTAGCTCACTAGCTCCGAAGAAAAGCCCGACAGATGCTATGCAACAGGTGGTGGACGTTGTCGGGGGGCTCCAGCCTGCATGAAATCTCACACTCCGGATGAGCTTTAGGCTGGGAAAGGATGCTCCCACTGGTGTCTCTGGGGTGACGCTGGGACAGCTGGGCCTGGACACTCTCTCTGAGGCTCCTTTTTCCAGGAGACATACAAGCTGTCTTGGGTGAAGATGAGCTCGCAGACTTGATCAGCAGGGACCATTACCTCACTGTCAGACACTTTACTGTAGCTGAGGAGTTGGACACCTTTAATATATATATTCTGATGTTAAATGACACCCCTCCACCCACCACTCTCCAGGCTGCAACCTTGAGAACATTTAAAGAGCTTGGCCTCTAGATTCTTTGTCTAAAAGCACCCTGGGCCCTTTCCTCTGAGGGCAGAAACCATTCAGTCCTCACCAGGGACTTTTTTGTTTCCTTCTGCCTTTGTTATGCAATGGGCTCTAAGGCACCCCCTTTCCCACAGGTCAGAAATATTTCCCCGGGACACAGGGCAAAGTGTCCCAGACTGTGGCCTGGGGAAGGCTTGGAGTCCTGGCTGTAAACCTGTTCCCTGCCCAGGTGTTTTCCATCTTAGAATTTTCTCAAAGCAGATGTCAGGCACCTGAGGAGGGAGAACTGTACCATTTCCTCTTTCCCACCTCCCTCTCATCTCAATCCCTGACTGATAAGTTTGAAGTTCTACTAGGACCATGCAAACCTGTCCTTCTCATGCAACTCCAAGGAGCTTGCTGGCTCTGTAGCCACCCTTGGCCTTCTGCCAGCTTGACATGAGTCAGATCCTTTTCCCAGAATCTGGGCCTTACTGCAGTTCTTACTGGGAGAGCTGCTGGGACACATCCAGTGCTCTGGAAGGCAGACTAGCTTCCTGGTGGGTTTTTAAGGAGCTTCCAGGAGCTCTGCTTAGTGGACCATGATGGATTTTACCCCAGCTGGACAGAGCCTCTCCCAGTGGATTCCAGGCGCAGCCTCCATTCTGAGAAAGGCACCCAACCCAACAGGTGTCATGTGGGCAACCTCAGCAGCCCCTAAGCCTAGCCTGGAAGAAAGACCAGCCCCTCCAGAACTCTGCCCAGGGCAGCAGGTGCCTACTGGATGGGGGTTTGAAAGTAGGGGAAGGGAGGATGGTAGAGCGCTATACGTGGCTCTGGGAAGCCAGCTGCTACTTCCAAACCTATTATGCATGAGGGTCTGTTCCTGAGGTTGCTTCCTGGCCTCAGAGAACCCCAGTGGAAGTTTGGAAAAAGCCTCCCTACCTTCTGGAGCATGGTTTTTGAGAGCCAACTGACTTCTGGAACTGTCTTTGGAGAACAGTTGAGATGTAGGTTACTGATGTCTCACCTGAATAGCTTGTGTTTTATGAGCTGCTGTTGGGTATTATGCCGGGAGCAGTCTTCTTCTTTTTTTTTAATACTGTATTTTTGTATGCCTTTTGCAAAGTGGTGTTAATTGTTTTTGTACAAGAAAAAAGCTTTGGGGCAATTCTCCTCTTGCAAGAGTCTGATTTATTTTAAAAGACAGGTTTACCTGAAATTTTGTATTTAGTTGTGATTACTGATTGCCTGATTTTAAAATGTTGCCTTCTGGAACATCTTCTAATAAAAGATTTCTCAAACATGTCAGAGTGGGGGCAGAGCTTATGCCCACTGCATCCCCCGCAACCAAGGAAAATTGTTTCAGGGTAGCCACAAGAGATCTATAACCATGTTGCTAACCTGGTCACTCCACTTTGGGTTCCTGAAATGCCATTTCAGACATGTCTAAACAATTTAGCTTCAGTACTCGGTAAGCACTCTTGTGAATTGCGGAGTGCTGAATTTGTATTTTAGAAGGCTTGAAATCCCAGGGTTCCACCATTTACTTGTCCAGTGCTTTTAGATTTACCTAAAAGCTAAAAGCCCTAGTTTCCTTACTTGTAAAATGGGGATAAATGCTACTTCACAAGGGGTTGGCAGGCATTAAATGAAGGATAAACTTTTCTTTTTCTTTCTTCTTGTTTTTGGCCACGCAGCTTGTGGGATCTTAGTTCCCCGACCAGGGATAGAACCCAGGCCCTTAGCGGTGAGTGTGCAGAGTCTTAACCACTGGACCATCAGGGAATTCCCAAAGTATAGACTTTAAACCACTTTCTAAACTATAAACCCTTAAATCCTTTAGGGTGGTACTGTACCCTAGTGGTATTTGCAGGACGTCTTTTTAATGCCTTTTTTTTTTTTTTTTTTTTTTTTGGCCATGCCCCATGGCTTGCAGGATCTTAGTTCCCTGACCAGGGATCGAACCTGTGTTCCCTGCAATGGAAGCGCAAAGTCCTAACCACTGGACCGCCAGGGAAGTCGCTTGCAGGATGTCTTTTTAAAAATTCTCTAAGAACTGGTGGTGTGATGTGATTTTTTTTTTCTTTCTCCCTTGATTAATAAAGGAAAATGAAGGCTCCCTTTACCTCCCATAGTTCTCAGAAACTTGCCATAAATGCAAGAGGGGAGAATTTATTAATAGCCATTCCTGATGGAACACTGCCTATGTCTAAGCATCCTGCTCCTTCCTACACATTATACCACACCAACCACACGCTAAGGCCTACAGAAGAGGGAACTGAGGTTCTAAGAGTGAAACATAACTGCCCAGCGTTACACAGCTAGTAAGTAAATGAGTTCAAGGGATTTGAAACCAGCTCTGCCTATCTGCAGAGCCAGAGGTGTGAACCACTGCATAATAATGATCAGCTTGTTTTGTTAGCGTAGGGTGTGTGCAGGAAGTAGACAGGGAATTTCATCACTTAACTGCTTGCTGGAATTGTCTCTCCTTGGGGCCACTGTGCCTGCCACTGATTGGGATGAAGTGGATCAAATGTTCCATGACCAGCCACTCTGCTGCATTTGTGGGCTGGGTAGATTCGTCTTGCCCCAGAGAGGTGCCTTCTGGGACTGTGAAAGGAAAACAGTTGCTGTTCAGAAAGGCATGAGCATCATGGTGGGAGAAGGCCACTTAGTCTCATGTAATCCTGCTTTACAGCTGAGACCTGGGTCGGTATTGCCCACCTGCACTCCTGTGAAGCCTGAGTTGAATCCGAAAGCTACTATTGATGTAAATTCCTCACATTTACAAAGTGACCCTCATCACAACCTGGTAAATAAGAAATATCTGCCACTTGGTACTGGAGCCCAGACAGGTTTTTTTTTTTTTTTTTTTTGGCTGCACTGTGCGGGCTTTCGGGATCTTAGTTGCCCGAGCAAGGATTGAACCCACATCCCCTGCAGTGGAAGCGCAGAGTCCTAACCACTGGACCACCAGGGAATTCCCCGAGACAGGTTTCTTGCTCAAGGTCACAGAACAGAATCCTAATCCCAAACCCAGTCTCCTGTCAGGTAAACTTCCCACTCCACCCCCACTGCCCCTATGTCCCCAAATCCAGGGCATAAATAGCTGTTTGATAAAAACAGACTTGGATTAATGGGATTCTTTTCTTAAAACTCCATTTCCGGGACTTCCCTCGTGGCGCAGTGGTTAAGAATCCGCCTGCCAATGCAGGAGACATGGGTTCGAGCCCTAGTCCGGGAAGATCCCACATGCCGCAGAGCAAATAAGCCCGTGTGCCACAACTACTGAGCCTGCGCTCTAGAGCCCACGAGCCACAACTACTGAGCCTGAGTGCCACAACTACTGAAGCCCACGCACCTAGAGCCCGTGCTCCGCAACAAGAGAA